>NC_143028.1:61185416-61352500 GCF_057628025.1 Oncorhynchus mykiss | reverse complement strand
TGCAACACATCATATTCCTTATATTACATAAACCAGATGGCACAATTGTCTTGTATTTTTATGTACGGACAGCCAGGGGCACACACCAAGGCTCAGACATGATTTATAAACGCAGTCTTTGTGTTTAGTGAGTCCGTCCGATCAGAGTCAGTAGGGATAACAATGCATTATATTGAGCAGGTTTACATTTATTCTCATGAATCTTGCACTGGCGGAAGAACTAAGCTATTTTTTGCTAGATGGGCTAGCTGTAAAGTCAAAATTGTATGTGTTGTAAAAATCAGCTTTTTGGTCTTAATTTAAGGTTAGGGTTAGGCATATGGGTTTAACATTGTGGATAAGGTTAGGTTAAGGTTAGGGTTATAAAAATCAGATTTTTATTACTGTGGCTACAGGGTCGACGTTATGGGCTAACGTACGTCCTTGCCCGTCAAAATAAAATATTGATCATTTATTTGACCGAGACCTGCTAAACAGACAGATGCGTATCAATTTCAAATAAAGCCTCTGAGTGAGCAAAATAGTATGTGTCTATGTCTACCATGTATCTGATTCTGTCTGGACAAAAACAGTATGTGTCTATGTCTACCATGTATCTGATTCTGTCTGGACAAAAATAGTATGGCATGTCATACTATTTCTGTCCAGACGGCATCAGATACATGGGTTACATTTAGCAAGACAGAGGGGTTCTGTTTTGCTCGCTCGGATGCTTTCTCCGGTGAGATTGTTCCAGCAGAGAGGAAGAGGCGAAGCGAGAGGGCCCACTCTCGCCAAAATCTATCCATGATAAGCGAAATGTGTATAAAAAATAAATACAAATAAATAACACGTCTTTAGATGTGAGGTACTATTACAATGGGGCCATCCACAGAAACTTTTTACACTTTCAGTCAGCTGAAAGCTTAGATGCAGCAGGTCTCACAAAAACGATAATTGATTGCCTTGAAAAAATATTGTGGGGCATGAGCGGAAAGCATTCTAGTGTGTCTGCACAGATTTAAAACAGTGCAAGATTTGCATTTTATGTGCACTGTAATGCACATTGTTTGAATTTGGTTCTTGTCGATGCTGTAAAATCAGTGCCTGAGGCAGTTAACTTTTTTGCTCTCCTGCAGAAGCTGTATAACTTTGTACGTTCATCTCAAGTGGCTTGCAGTTCAGAAAGAGCTGTATCCACAGCAGCAGCCCAGGGAACTACAGAGACTTACGATAATAAGATGGGCATGCAGATACATGGCATGCCGTAATCTGAGGTACAGGCTTCCAGCAGTTCTGAGAGTGCTACAGGATATCACACTTGAAAATAGTGGTGATAGATCAGTGGAGGCAAGGGGCCTTCTTTCTCAGATAGATTTACATTTCAAAGGGCTTTTGGTTACCTTTGGTAAAGTGCTTGGTGATGCCAAATGTCTTTCTGACATGCTCCAATCGAGCTCTCTTAACCTAGCAAGGGCTGTAGGTGCCCTTACAGACACATCACGGGACTACAGAAGTGAGGGTTACTTTGGATAACTATGGAAAGAGGTTGAAGAGATTGCAGAGCACTGTGAAATAAGTGTACAAACAGTGTGTAAAAGACAGCCTAAAACAAGCTTAAGATTTCACGACTCATTGATAATGAGCACTGTAGGACAAAATATAGTGACCAAAGTGATGGTGAGAGCTTCCAAAGAGCTATCTTTCATCAGGTGCTTGAGTCTCACAGCTGGGCTGCAACGAGGCATTTTTCAAATAGGAATTGCGAGATAATGCAAGGGGTCCAGTCTCTCAACCCAAAGAGTACAACATTCTTGAATGAGGAGCCTCTTTTTGCCTTTGCTCAGACATTTGAGTCAGATTTAGAGGACCTCAAACATGAGGTTCATCAAACCAAGCGGCTTCTTGATAGGGGAGAGAAAAGTGGAAGGGACAGTCCATCTACTCTCCTTGACTTTGTTGTGTTTCTGGAACCTTATAAAGAGGTCTTCCATGAGCTATTTAAAATGGATTAAAACCCACCTTAGGACAACAATGGTTGATGACAGGTTAAGTCACCTCGGAATTCTCAGTGTTGAGTCAAGGAGGGCACGCTCCCTCAACATGGATGAGTTTGTGAAACATTTAGCCAGTTCTCACCAGAACCGCAGAATTATGCTGTTTTAAATCTACCTAGGATAATTTGGCACTTAGGCGGTCCCTCTGGTCATGATTAAAACCTGCACTATGTAATAGCTAGTACACTGACATTCTAAAATGATAAATCCAAAGGGTATCATGTCACACAGATTTAATTTGGTCTTGATTAGGCCAATTCCAAAAAATGTATTTGCTGTTAGTTAACATAATATATATGAGCATAAATATGATACTGTAAGTTTGTAATATTGATGTGCACCAAAATTATAAAACATGTTCAAGTCCAATTCTACTTGATACCTGGTATGTTAAATTGCAGTGTGTTTTTTTCTAAATTATTTTTTGTGTAAATAAACTATGCAATGTATCTTATCTCCTTGGAGCATGAGCTTTATTTTCTGAAAATATTTTGGATGTTCAACACTTATAGACCCAGATTATATATTCATGAAAACAGTGACCCACGTCTCTCCAATGTGTGTGTGTGTGTGTGTGTGTGTGTGTGTGTGTGTGTGTGTGTGTGTGCGTGTGTGTGTGTGTGTGTGTGTGTGTGTGTGTGTGTGTGTGTGTGTGTGTGTGTGCGTGTGTGTGTGTGTGTGTGTGTGTGTGTGTGTGTGTGTGTGTGTGTGTGTGTGTGTGTGTGTGTGTGAGAGAGAGAGAGAAAGAAAGAGAGAGAGAGAAATTGAGCTGCAGCTCTGAGGTAGACACTGACCATTCATAGTATGTTAAAGAATTCTAGTAAAGTAACCCTTTTGGACCACACTATCTGCCACACTGAAGAACTCCGGGTTAAGTGAATTATCACTTCTACCTCTAATCAGCAATCATAGGATTCATTCATGCTCCTTAGATGGCAGGTTAGGGTTACACACACATGTTCTGTCATGGTCTATGGACCCCTGAAGTAGCCATGGCCAACCCATGCTGGCTTCCCTTCCCCTTAAGTAAAATTATGTTTTGCCAAAATGATACGGTATTACTCCTGTCTAAATAAAATCGTTATAAATCCTACACCAGAGAGCATGACTTAGTCACAGAGGATCATTAGCTTCTTAAAAAAAAATTGCTGAAGATTGTTTCAAATCACAGGTGCATATGCCTATGACTATTTTATTGGTAAGCCTGCAATTTGGGCAGTCTGCGTGGCAATAGGCCTAGCAGATTATTCACTTGCGACTGTCATTGAAAGGCTTCTAAAACATGTGTGAAGATAATGTATCTTGAGTATACTTTAAAATGTTGAAACAAGAAGGGGAGGGATGTGTGGCAAAGATAAGCATCTTTCCAGAATGCTCTCAGCTGTCTCCCGAAAATTATTGCGCATTCATTGTGTGAATTGTTTGGCCTTTGATTGTTAATTTTTTATACATTCCCCATTACATATGTCACCAGTAGGCCTAGTAAATGTACCATTAACGCATGTATTAATTACAGTAAAACATTGTTTGCAGAGTTCACAACCGGCTACACTTGTGAGAAACAAGCATTGGATTATTTCATAGCCATCATTTATGAGTTTTGTCAATTTGTTAATTGTCTTTTGTTGGACTGATCCATGTGAGCATGGTTTATCTATTCTCTATCCCTTTAATAAGGGAGTGCGCGCCTGAGCACCCTTTGGAGGCCTAGGCTGTGCGCAAATGTAGGAGTGCCCACTTGGGATGTCTGATTTCTGATTGTCTTACCTCACCACGTCCACCAATAATAAGCTGAGCTTCGCAGTAATACAACAAATACTGTTTTTTTAAACATCATTGCGAATAATAATAGTTCCTCACAGTCTTTGGGAAATCTTTCCAACACTTTCCCAGCCTCGATAATCACCAGGTCTCCAGTTTGTGAACTGAGGGCCCGGAATAGGCTAGTTGATACAATGTTGCAAGTTAGCGAGTGACAGCTTTGGTCAGGATCCAATTGGTTTGGTAGCTTATGTTGCACTTCACTAGCGATAGCTCAAGTCAAGACAGATAGAAAGGGGGGCAGACAAGTGGAGTAGAGAAATTCATGAATTTTTATCATGATATTTTCTACTGTTTTTATTTGTAGGCGTTAGGCCCATGTATTTTACTTAGTTGACGATGTAAGTTATATGCGCTAATTTCTTTGATTGCCATTGGATCACGGTGTATCAATGTGTCCATATGGCAGAGACTGGTGCTCTAGCATTAGTTGAATTTTATCTTTAAAATTCCGCTTTTTATGATTAACCACTTGACAATGATTTTGAGAAACAAAAACTTTATTAAAATGAAATTAAAATGATCATATAAAAATAATCATAACTGGCACGCAGATCGGTAGAAATGCTAGGATAAATGGTAAGCTTCCCCAAACTTCAAACTCACGAGCCGACCTATGGTCTTTACTATAACATCCATTAAAACAATTATAGTAGGTCCTGGGAAAAAAAACGTGCCCGCCTAAAGAAATCACATGCTCCTTCAACTGATTAATTCTGCCGCCGGCCCTGTGTGGATATGCCAGTAAGTGATCACTGTGCAGAGCTGCCTCCAGGGCAAGATTCATGACAATAAATGTCAACCTACAGTACCAGTCAAAAGTTTGGACACATCTACTCAGTTCAGGGTTTTTCGTTTTTAGTGAAGACATCAAAACTATGAAATAACACATATGGAATCATGTAGTAACCAAAAAAGTGTTAAACAAATATTCTTTAAACAAATATTCTTCAAAGTAGACATCCTTCGCTTGATGACAGCTTTGCACACTCTTGGCATTCTCTCAAACAGCTTCATGAGGTAGTCACCTGGAATGCATTTCAATTAACTGGTGTGCCTTGTTAAAAGTTCATTTGTGGAATTTCTTTCCTTTTTAATGAGTTTGAGACAATCAGTTGTGTTGTGACAAGGTAGGGGTGCTATACAGAAGATAACCCTATTTGGTAAAGACCAAGTCCATATTATGGAAAGAACAGCTCAAATATATAAATAGAAATGATAGTTCATCATTACTTTAAGACATGGTCAGTCAATCTGGAAAATGTCAAGAACTTTGAAAGTTTCTTTAAGTGCAGTCGCAAAAACCATCAAGTGCTTTGATGAAACTGGTTCTCATGAGGACCGCAAAAAGAAAGGAAGACCCAAAGTTACCTCTGCTGCAGAGGATAAGTTCATTAGAGTTAACTGCATCTCAGATTGCAGCCCAAATAAATGCAACTGTTCAGAGGAGACTGCGTGAATCAAGCCTTCATGGTCGAATTGCTGCAAAGAAACCATACCAATGAGAATAGACTTGCTTGGGCCAAGAAACACGCGCAATGGACATTAGACCAGTGGAAATCTGCCCTTTGATCTGATGAATCCAAATTATAGATTTTTGGTTCCAACCACCATCCCTTTGTCAGACGCAGAGTAGGTGAATGGATGATCTCCGCATGTGTGGTTCCCACCATGAAGCATGTAGGAGGAGGTGTGATGGTGAGGGGGTGCTTTGCTGGTGACATTGTCAGTGATTTATTGAGAATTCAAGGCACACTTAACCAGCATGGCTACCACAGCATTCTCCAGCAATACGCCATCCCATCTGGTTTTCGCTTAGTGGGACAATCATTTGTTTTTCAAGAGGACAATGACCCAACACACCTCCAGGCTGTGTAAAGGCTATTTGACCAAGAACGAGAGTGATGGAGTGCTGCATCAGATGACCTGGCCTCCACAATCACCTGACCTCAACCCAATTGAGATGGTTTGGGATGAGTTGGACCGCAGAGGAAAGGATCAGTAGCCAACTTGTGCTCAGCATATGTGGGAACTCCTTCAAGACTGTTCGAAAAGCATTCCAGGTGAAGCTGATTGAGAAAATGCCAAGAGTGTGCAAAACTGTCGTCAAGGCAAAGGATGGCTACTTTGAAGAATCTCAAATTTAAAATATATTTAGATTTGTTTAACACTTATTTGGTAACTAGATGATTCCATATGTGTTATTTCATTATGTAATGCCTAAACTATTATTATACAATGTATACAATTGTAAAAAATTACGAAAAACCCATGAATGAGTAGGTGTGTCCAAACTTTTGACTGGTACTGTAGGTTGGAAAATTCACACACATGTACTGTAGGTAGTGAATTTGACCATATTGCTGTCCTGTCTGGTCCTTCGAAATGTAAGAAGTACTTTTAGTTCAGGGAAAATGAATGGGAGTAAAAAGTACATATTTTTTTAGGAATGTAGTGGTGTAAAAGTTGCACACACACACACAAACTCATTAATGGCCGAAGCCTTCACAGTTCTCATGGGATGGCACCATTAATTCTCACTTCTCTCTTCGAGAAACAACTTGTAACACAACAAACAGAAATATTCAGCTGGAAATGAAATGAATAGGGACCAATGTATGATGAGAGTTTCACTTAGGGCCAGTTTCCCTGACACAGATGAACGAAACTCCTGGATTAAAAACAACTATCAATGGAGAATCTCCATTTAAAGAATGCATTAGTCCAGGACTAGACTTAATCTGTGCTCAGGAAACCAGTCACTAATGTAACACCACCATTTAAATAAGGGCTTCATTCACTACATTGGCCTAAACTGAGAGGCCTGTGTTCCCAGGTCTGAATCAGTTCCTGGTTAGTGGGGAAGAAAGAAAACTAGCAGTGGGAGCAAGGACTGGATTTGAGAATGAGGCACTAAGAGAAACAGGGGGGTGTGTAGAGGTAGAGGAAAGGGAGGTGGAGAGGGAGAGGAAGAGCGAGGGAGAGAGGTGGGAAACAGGAGGGACGGAGAGAGGTAAAGGAAGAGAGAGGGAGAGAAGTAAGAATCCTTCTCCAGCTCATCCACTGATTGTTTCTCTCTTGTCTCCCCAGCTCCATCAATCACAGTTAGAGGACCAGAATAAACAGGGAGGAAGTCATGCAATCCCTCAGTAACTCTCTCTCTTTCTCCCTCGCTCTCCTCATTTGCTCTACCTCTTTATCTCTCTTTCTAAAAATGGTTCCCTCACACTCTCACTTTTTCTCTCTTCTTCTCCCACTCTCCTCTCCTCCGCCATTCTCTATTTTTCTCTCTCTCTCATACAACAATGTTTATTCATGTTATGTTGCAGGCAGAAATATGTTACAGTGTGAAACCAAAACAAAAATTCTCGCTGCACTGGAAGAATGTTATCTTGAACTGGTTAATCAGTGGCCCATGTGTGTGTGTACCGTATGTGTTTGTGTGTGAGTCCTTTGAAGAAAATGAAAGTTACTGAGATAATGATTGACTTTTAAAAGGCCATAGTTGACTGACCCCTTCACTCTCTCTAGCTGATGCTATTCAAAACTCTCAAACTTGTGTATGATTAATTCACAACTAAATATGTTATGCATGAAAAAAAAAAGACTAAGACAAACATCTGAAGAGGAGAGGAGCTATAGGAGGAGGACTGGCTCATTGTAATGTCTGAAACGGAATAGAGTCAAGCATGTGGTTTACATATGTTTAATGTGTTTGATACTGTTCCTTTTATTCCATTCCAGCCATTACAATGAGTCCATCCTCCTATAGCTCCTCCCACCAGCCTCCTCTGATTTGCGTGTGTGCTTGTCTAGGCCAGATAGGGGTAATGGTGCCACTGATGTGGGACGGTCGGCTGCTATGTTTAAAGAAGTGGAGCACTACCTCCTCGACTCTCGCTGTCCGCAGGCTTCACCTGGATAGGCCTGTTCATCTGGAGAGGGAGAGAGAGAGATTGAGAATAGAGAGGGTAGGAGGGAAAGAGAAAGAAAGAAAGTAAGGAAGAGAAGACAGACGAGAGAGAGAGAGAGGGAGAGGGAGATGTTAGGATTGCTTACCTAACAAGAAAATAAAGCTGCACACCATTTCCTAAATGTCATTGACAGCGTTGGCAAATAAGTAACAATACTTGTAAATATGTTTTGAGATGTAATTGTGTAGGTTGGGAGAGAAGGACAACCTTTGAGATTTGATAGTACAGGTTCAGTCATTTAGAGAGAGGGATGAAGGATGGAAAGAGAAAGGGAGAGGATGTGTGCAAGCTCTGTTCAAGTACATTGCAGTTCACCCGGGCCTCATTACAGAGACCTGTACATTTGAATAATTCTGACTAGGTCTAACTTTCTGCCTGTCTGCTTGTCGCTCTGTCCATCTAATCTAGACACCCAGTTCTCATATAAGGCCTTGTCACCCTTTTCCATTCCTCTTTCCATTCCCCCTACACTCCTCCTTTACATTCCTCATTTCATTCCTAGTTTACACCCATTATTTTATTCCTCCTTTACACTCCTCCTTTGCACTTCTAATTTCATTCCTCCTTTACACTCTTACTTTTCACCCCTCATTTCCTTTCTCCTTTACAGTCATCATTCCATTCCTCCACTGCCTGTCTGTCAATTCTGGCTGCTTTCCCACTGCTCTCCGGCTCAGTAATACATGCAAGCCACAAAATGCTCGAGCCAATCAATTTTTAATAATGCCAATCGCCACACTGCCAGGAGGGAAGCGGAGAGAAGGGGGGAGTAATAGAGAGAGGGGAGAGAGGGAGTGAGGGAGGGAGAGGGAAGCAGAGAAGGGGGGGAGTGAGAACAAGAAGGAGAGGGAGACTGGGGAGAGCTTGAACGATGTGCCACATAGGGAAAAGAAGTGTGTGTGTGTGTGCGTGCGTTATCAGGTAGTGTATGAAAGGATGTATGCTTCATGGTTCTGCAATTCTTCCACTTTGTTGCATTTACAATGTACAGACTAACCAAAACACTGCTGAGTGCTACACCTTAATGAATTAAATCAGTGGTTAGTGGACTAGGCAGCACTCTGGATGAGATGGAGCTCAATAAAGCCATGTTTTGCTCTAAAGTAAACGACCAGTAAACTACTAGAGGCTGACAATATTAGGGGAACACTTTGGTATATTACTGTCTTTTTACCATCTCTTCCTCAGTGTAAAAGGTCCAGGTCTGCTAAATCTCCCAATGCACTATAACACTCCTTCTTTTAAGGCCCAGTCCCCCATTCTCCCTCCTCATTCATCACCAGTAAATGTTTTTAATGTGTTTTGATGCATTATTTATATCACTCTGGCTGATGATATTGAGAGAGATAGAGAGTGAAAGAGAGAGGGGGGTGTGGAGAGAGGGCTATTGGGAAAGGGTGGTGGAGAGACTGAAAGACAGCGAGAGAGAGAGAGCAAAGAGAGAAAAAGGGCTAGGAGTGACAGAGAAATAAGTGGGACTAACAGAAGTCACAGCTAGATGGTAGCATTGAGCAACATTATGCATCACGCACAACAGCCTACAACTCTCTACCTCCCCATTATACACTTCCCTGAGACAGAAAATACTATCTCCACCTCAAATTCACACAAAGGAGCACCATTAAACGCACCCACATTCACACGCATGTACAAACATACACTCAGGCACTCATACACATTTGCACATCCACCCACGGTGTCTTAGTGAGAAACAGACTTCTTACTGTTTTCTTGTGAGTTGAGAATTCTATGCTTCAGTCATCACACACACACACACACACACACCAACAACACCTTGCCCAGGAACATGTTCCTCCTCCTGCTACACACACAGAGCTCAGCCCATTGTTGCTCCAGTGCTGCAGCAGCTCTGTTAGTTTGGCCTTGCAGAACACATGAGATACAATCAGTCCGCTGGTGTTGCGCACGCACACACACACAGACACTTCTCTCCCCCTTTCCCCTATGTGGCACATCGTTCCAGCTCTCCCCAGTCTCCCTCTCCTCTCACACAATCACACACACGTTCAATGTAACATCGATAGGTTAAGGCTACATGATACTCGGATTTTGCTACAACCTAACCAAGAAATGAAAGTTTATAACACAGGTTGAAAGACAAATAAGAGTAATCAAGGTGACAGACACATTCAATACCGCCTTGTACACTCTTACCTGCATCTAGCTGATCTCGGGTGTAAACATTAGTCTAAAACAAAAGTTTCTATTGGATAAATTCAGAGTGGTCCCTCCTTGTTCCATTTGCTTCCGTTTAAGAAATGTTTTGCAACAGAATCGGTGGAATGAATACATCCGTGATCACCGCACACACACAGGCACACACTGCATCATTACTTTGCTTCTTGTATATTTGCGCTCTCCTCCCTTTTGCTATCTATGACCAGGTGCAAAAATCTCTGAGCCAAACCACTACACAACCTGTGACCATATTAAAGTTAGTAAACAAACTAGAACTAACGCGTTAGTACCAATAAGGCAATCCATGTGTACAATCACGCAGTACAGTGTACAGAAAGCTGTTTAGCAGTCTCACCGGAGGGCCCCGATGGCAATAAATTAATAAAACCGAAAGCTTACCTTGACTTGGAAAAGTTGCCGTGTTGTATAGCCTTAGTCAGCTAACATAAAAAGCATTCCTCTCTGGTTTAGTCAGGCTGTTGAGTAGGCTAAATTAGCTGCATTAAGCTTAAAGTAAGTGAAAGGTAAACTAAGAAAAAGAAAAAAAAGAAAAAAAAATGAAATACAGCTAGCTCTCTCAGCTGCTTGTCCTTATTGTTTTGAAGAAAATAATTTGTTCAAAATATTTCAACTATTGTATTTCTCGCTCTTTGAGTCAACTACTCAGCTTACTTTATGCACTACAGTGTAAGCTAGCTGTAGCTTGTGCTTTCAGTAATAGATTAATTCACTGACACTTTGATTGGATGGACAAGATGTTAGTTCACAATGCAAGAGCTCTGATAGGTTGGAGGACGTCCTCCGGAAGTCATCATAATAACTTTGGAAGTCTTTGGAAGGGGGTGAGAACCATGAGCCTCCTAGGTTTTGTATTGAAGTCAATGTTCCAGAGGAGGACGGAAAATAGCTGTCCTCTGGCTACACCATGGTGCTAGCCTAGAGGGGGCTGTTGAAGCTACAGTAGACGTTAAAATAAAACGTTATTGGTCACATACACGTATTTGGCAGATGTTATTTCAGGTGTAACGAAATGCTTGTGTTCCTAGCTCCAACAGTGCAGTAGTATCTAACAATTCACAACAATACACAAATCTAAAAGTAAAAGAATGGAATTAAGAAATATATAAATATTAGGATGAGCAATGTCAGAGTGGCATTGACCACAATAAGGTAGAATAGAATACAGTAAATACATATAAGATGGGTAAAGCAGTATGTAAACATTACTAAAGTGACTAGTGTTCCATTATTAAAGTGGCCAGTGATTCCATGTCTATGTACATAGGGCAGCAGCCTCTAAGGTGTAGGGTTGAGTAACCGGGTGGTAGCCTGTTAGTGATGGCTATTTAACAGTCAGATTGACTGTTGAACAGGCTGTGGCTCAGGTGGTTGATGTACTTGTTGATCTTTTTGGCCTTCCTATGACATCGGGTGCTGTAGGTGTCCTACAGGGCAGACAGTGTGCTCCCGGTGATGTGTTGGGCAGACCGCACCAACCTTTGGAGAGCCCTGCGGTTGCAGGCGGTGCAGTTGCCGTACCAGGCGGTGATACAGCCCGACAGGAAGCTCTCAATTGTGCATCTGTAAAAGTTTGTGAGGGTCTTAGGGCCTCCTGAGGTTGAAGAGGTGCTGTTGCGCCGTCTTCACCACACTGTCTGTATGGTTGGACCATTTCAGATTGTCAGTGATGTTTACGCCGATGAACACGTTATCCACTGCGGTCCCGTCGATGTGGATAGGGGCGTGCTCCCTCTGCTGTTTCACGATCAGCATTCATGATCAGAATTCATTGCAAAACAGTGTTTTTTAATCAGGTATTTAGTATAGTTTTATCTAAAAATGTTAACTTTTTATTTGTTTTTATTCACTGTAGGATGGTCCTCCCCTTCCTTTTCTGAGGAGCCTCCACTGACACACAGACAACTGTGTTTTAATCATAGCAATAAGATAAAAGTGAATCACATTGAGGAGAAAGTCTAACACTGGAGGAGAGGTCATTTCCTCAACAAAATGAGAGAGCACTGCTTGAAATTCTTAGTGAGAATGAGACTTGCTTTACTTTCATATTCCTTCCTCAGATAGTAGCAGTAGTCTTTTGTTACAGTCTTCAATTTAACTGGTGTTTACTTAGAAATTGCATAGTGTTGCATAATGTTATAACTACTATTTGATACTTTAACATAACATACAATTGTATTGGCCATCAAAAAAAAAATGTATTTTTGCTCTGTTTAATTCCAAACCTCACAGATACCACACACACTGTGGTGACAATTTACCAATTGAATTGACTAAGAAATAAATAAATACAGCCAGAAAGTATCAATTGTTACTGTTGTTTTCTAACTACTATCTGTGCCAGGATTGTAAAGTAAAGTGTTAACAATTCTCCCTTCCTCTCACACCCCTCCTCACTATAGTAAGACAGGACAAGTCCTTTTCTTTCACGTCTCATACATATGGGAGAGGAGAGAACAATTCTTCAAGACCTAGTTGTTTGGCCATGTATTGAGTAGCAAGTCAGTCACATGGGAGGAAGCAAAACAAATGCTAAATAAAAAACCATCAAGATGAATTATGAATTGGCACAATCTGTGCTTCTCTTGGCGACTCCTGCAGCCAGTCGGCTACTCTAACTGTGATATGGTCAGACGCTGCATCACTGATAAGAAGCCGTGCTGTTCAGGGTACACACACACACACACACACACACACACACACACACACACACACACACACACACACACACACACACACACACACACACACACACACACACACACACACACACACACACACACACACACACACACACACACACACACACACACACACACACACACACTTTATAATTAAGATTTTTAGCATTCGGTTTTCCGCCTGATCAATTTTAAAAAAAGACCCATGGTCATTTTCTTTTTCTTAAAGGCCCAGTGCTGTCAAAACCTTATTTTCCTGTGTTTTATATATATTTCCACAGGTTGGGATAATACTGTGAAATTGTGCAAATGATGATAATGCCCTTTCAGTGAAAGAGCTGTTTGAAAAGACCGCCTAAAATTCCAGGCTGTTATGGTGGGATGGAGTTTTGACCTGCCTGTTGACATCACCATGTGGTAAATTTGTTAACAGACCAATAAGAAAGAGTTTCAAAACCTCTCTGCCAATAACAGCTAGTTTACAGTTTTCATCAGACAGTCCTAGCTAAATGATTATCTTTGCTAAGAAGCTATTTAGTTTATTTTTGACTATTTTAATTGAAAACAATCACAGTAAGTTACTTAATTTTTATCAATAAATTATTTGATATTGAGATAAAAACATCTGCATTGTATGTTTAAATTATTTAGAGTTCACAGCCTGCAATCCTTCACAATTAATTTCCTTGACAGTCCTTCCCTCTTTCTAGAATACATTCATCTTAAAAGGACTCACATGAAATAATACTGGGTGTCAAGGCACAAGCAGTTTTAAATGCTAGGCAGAAAAAAAGACTGGGAAAATCTCAAGCAATCACGTCTTCTGTGGCTGATTTCGCTTTGTCTCCATCAGCTATGTGTTCAGCAGGCTACAGACTAGAGCTTCACTCCTCTTCCCACATCCTTTCTTTCAACTGTTTCACACCAATCTATCTCAATCTCTTGTCCTGTTCATGTCTTCTCTCTTTCTTGTCAAGTTACAGTTTGTCGATAGCTTAAGCAACTAGAGACCATTTACAGGGGACCATTCAAATAAATATACATACAAAATATACATATTTTAAATATACAGTACATTTGCCTTTCATTTTGTCTGTCTGACAAAAAAATGCATCAGAGTTTGTGACAACAGCAGTTCATTTAGCCTTCAAACACATTTGAAATGCAACCAGTATCATATTACAGTTAGATAATAATAGAACGTACAGATGTGTTGTTTGTTGAGAATAACTCTGCAACACGCATGGATTGCTTTTATGCAAGCTGTTGATATCTCGTATGTAATACATGATCTGATGAAACACAGGCACATGAACACACACACTGATCGCTATATAATTAGACATACAGTATGCAGGCAATCAACAGCCTCTGACGTTTACATGGTGATTATAGGAGACACTATAAAAAGAGAGGGTCTATATAAGAAAGGCAGAAGGTGGTGGAGTGGGAGAAGAAGAAGAGGGAGGAGGAGAGGAGAAGAAGGAGGAGGAGAGGAGAAGAAGGAGAGGGAGGAGGTGAGGAGAAGAAGGAGAGGGAGGAGGAGAAGGAAGGAGAGGGAGGAGGAGAATGAAGGAGAGGGAAGAGGAGAAGGAAGGAGAGGGAGGAGGAGAAGGAAGGAGAGGGAGGAGGAGAAGGAAGGAGAGGGAGGAGGAGAAGGAAGGAAGGGAGGAGAAGGAAGGAGGAGAAGGAAGGAAGGGAGGAGGAGAAGGAGGAGAGGGAGAGGGAGGAGGAGAGGAGAGGTAGGAGGAGAGGAAGGAGGACAGGGAGGAGAGGAAGAGGGAGGAGAAGAAGGAGAGGGAGTAAGAAGGGAGAAGCAGGACGAGAGGAAGAAAGGGAGGAAGGAGAGGAGGAGGAGAGGGAGGAGGAGGAGGAGGAGAGGGAGGAGGAGGAGGAGAAGGAAGGAAGGGAAGATGGGGAAGGAAGGGAGGAGAGAGAGAGGGAGGACAGGGAGATGAGGGGGTGAGGAGGAGAAGGAGAGGAGAGGGAGGATGAGTAGAGGGAGGAAGAGAAGGTGAGGAAGGAGAAGGAGAGGGAGAGAAGGCGAGAGAGGAGAAGAAGGAGAGGGAGGATGAGAGGGAGAGGTAGGAGGAGAGGAAGGAGGACAGGGAGGAGAGGGAGAGGGAGGAGAAGAAGGAGAGGGAGTAAGAAGGGAGAAGCAGGAGGAGAGGAAGAAAGGGAGGAGGGAGAGGAGGAGGAGAGGGAGGAGGAGGAGGAGGAGGAGGAGAGGGAGGAGAAGAGGGAGGAGGACAGGGAGGAGGACAGGGAGGGGGAGAAGAAGGAGGGAGAAGGAGAGCAGACAGAGAATAAGACAGAAGGGAAATTGGTGGGCAAAAGGTTAAGGGCAAAAAGAGGTGTTTATGTGCACGTGTGCCTGTGTGTGAGAGAGAGAGAAAGAGAGGGAGAGGGTGTTGAGTATTTCCTTAGCCTCTTTCTAAACCCACTGCAACAGAATGCATAGGCTTTGCAGCGTAGATTAGGTGACACGAGAAAGCCATAAATTCTCCTTTCTTTCCCCAGAAGTGGACATAAATCAAGCTACAGCAGCAGCAGCGTGCCATCACTGGATTTGCTTTTACTTATCTAATGAATAAGAAATGAAAAACAAGTTCAAAAGCTGTCAGATTTGGAACTTGGCAAAATCTCTCTTTTTCCTCTGTCTAGTGGTCACTGAGGTAGAGAGAGTGGGCTTTAGTTAATTTGGGTATTTCTGTATTGTGTTGTCATCCAAAGCATTCCCTGCACACACACACACACACCAACACTTCACATTTTCTCAGTCTCTCGCTCTCTCTCACAAACACACAAGCACATACACATCCTCTCTCTTTCTCTCCTGTCTCCTCTCTGTGGTAGTGTGAGGAGCAGTACAAGGGCATGGTGACTGACAGTCCAGTACCACACCCTCCATTCGCTCACTCTAACATCCAGAGACAGAGAGAGAGACAACTGTGTGTCGGGGTTGTAGTGTGTGGGCGGCAGGAAGCCTAGAGGTTTAGAGCATTGGGCCAGTAACCGAAAGGTCAGTGGTTCAAAGCCGAATAGGTGAAAAATCGGTTTATGTGTCCTTGAGCAAGGCACTTAACCCTAATTGTTCCAGTAAGTCACTCTGGATAAGAGAGTCTGCTAAATGATCAACATTTAAAGATATATAATAGCAAAACAGGTATTTTAACAGGTTTTTGGAATCCTGGATGCCGAGTTATTCACCACAATCCCTGGGTAATGCCTGTTAACAGTTCCATTTGAATTATCAATGTGCATCCACTGTCTCACAGGCAATATATAAACTTAATCTACCAATAAGGTGCCATCCATGTCAAGAATGACAGAGTAACGCCTGCAAGAGTTATGTAATGTTCAACCTCCATCTCTCTCTTAACTCCCTGACCCTGGACCATTGGCACCTTTGGAGAGTGGGGGGGATGCATAGTTCTATAATTTAGACTGACTTATCTTTCTCTCCCTCTCCTCTTTGCTCTCTCTCGCTCTTTTTCTTTCTCCCTCTCCGTCTCCTTCTCTCTCCCCCCCCCCCCCCCCCCCCCTCCTCCAGTCCTGGAGACAGAATGCTGAAGTGTTACTTTCAGAAAGGGAGGGCAGATCTGAGGCCTAGGACCGTAGGGACAATTTACGGCTGTAAGTAATCTCTATAGCAGGGAACTTCCTTCTCTCTGGCTGGAGTAAACACAATTATGCATGGATACACACATGCACACAGTCATGATTAAGTGCGTGCACACACGCAACAGTATGCAACAAAGAGATCAGACACACATGATAATACACTTCTCAAACTCCTCACTAAAACCAAGCATCCTGAGACATACACAAACACCTGCACACAGACAGCCCAGACACAGACTCATGACTGCTCTCACCCTTCTCTCTCCCTGGCTGATTTAATACAGAGCATGGAGGAGGAGGGGAGTGTCATACTGACAAATCTGCCTGTAATGCTTTGACTAAGAAACAACAGTGATTCTTTCAGTAAGCCATCACCATCCGCTCAAACTTCAGAGGATAACTATAGGTGAGAAATTTCCCTCTCCCACACATCAAACACTCTCATTACCATAATACTTTTGCAATTGAATCACTGTAATTTAGTCTGTGTTGAAAGCAACTCACAGAGACTCTCTTTAAGAGTGTGGAACTTTGTTGTTCCCTTAGAAAAGGTCCTCCACCCTTGGAAAGTGTCAAGGACAGACAAGTGCATCTGTCAATCACACTTCTCTATCTCTCATCTGCTCTTTTTCCACTTCCCACATTCCTGCCTTTATTCAATTCCACTGCTTCAGCTATTCACCCCTCTAACAACAGGGCTCCTTAATGAGCAGCACACCACTGTCTTCTCAGTCCCACATAAGAATGATTAGAATCATTTTAAAACTTCAATCATTCCAAATGCAATACCTGAGACAGAGAATGAGAAAGAAAAGAGACAGAGGAGGACGCTGGCACCGCTGAAATTAAACCGGCAGCTCCTAATTTGCCCTTTGAACAAAGCTGAAATATGTCTGTCCCCCCCAAGGTAGGATGTAACGTTAGCAGGCCCACCACCACTTCCCTCCCTGCATCTTAATTTACTAAATTGACTTGGACTTCGTTTGTGGACACCTTCGGAGGACTTGGCGAGGCCTGCCAAAGAAAGGAAAGGAAAGGGAGAAAAGTATCTTAGTCTGTGTCCAAAATAGAACCCCTTTCTCTATATAGTGCACTACCTTTTACCAAGGCTCATAGGACCCTTAAATTGCATCCGTCAATATCTCTACAACGTCTAGCATGTCTACAGAGGGAGGGAACGTTATCAGAATGCAAAGCTCCAGGATTGGTCCGATCCGGTGCATTTATAATGAACCCTGGGAAAAGTCAAAGGTCAAACCTTCTCTCACTCTGAAGTATACTACTAATTCCAATATGTTAGACATTCTTGCATTCCCTTAACTGAACTATCGACTTAATTCCATTGTAAATGCTAACAAATACATAGAAAAGTCAGATAAACATTATTTTCTGCTCAAGATGGTTATACTGTAAGACTAGAGAAAATATAACAAAATAATCACAATCTCCATTGTTTGGTACCCCGTGTGAGAATTACTTACATTTGACATAATTTTAATCAATTGGAGGTGTACCTGGGGATACATTTCAAGGCCTACCTTCAAACTCAGTGCCTATTTGCTTGACATCATGAATGAATCAAAAGAAAAGAAAGAAGAAAGAGCTCAGGAAAAAATAAATTGTTGACCTCCACAAGTCTGGTTCATCCTTGGGAGCAATTTCCAAATGACTGAAGGTACTACGTTCATCTGTACAAACAATAGTACGCAAGTATAAACACCATGGGACCACGCAGCCGTCATACCGCTCAGGAAGGAGACGCGTTCTGTCGCCTAGAGATGAAGGTACTTTGGTGCGAAAAGGGCAAATCAATCCCAGAAGAACAGCAAAGGACCTTGTGAGGATGCTGGAGGAAACTGTTACAAATGTATCTATATCCACAGTAAAACGAGTACTTTATCGACATAACCTGAAAGCCCCCTCAGTTTTGCATCTGCACATGGGGACAAAGATCGTACTTTTTGGAGAAATGTCCTCTGGTCTGATGAAACAAAAATAGAACTGTTTGGCCATAATGACCAGTGTAATGTTTGGAGGAAAAAGGGGGAGGCTTGCAAGCCGAAGAACACCATCCCAAACCGTGAAGCACGAGGGTAGCAGCATCATGTTGTGGGGGTGTGATTTGCTGCAGGAGGGAATGGTGCTCTTCAAAAAGTAGATGGCATCATGAGGAATAAAAATGATGTGGATATATTGAAGCAACATCTCAAGACAGGTCAGATCAGTCAGGAAGTTAAAGCTTGGTTGGAAATGGGTCTTCCAAATGGACAATGACCCCAAGCATAATTCCAAAGTTGTGGCAAAATGGCTTAAGGACAACAAAGTCAAGGTATTGCAGCGGCCATCACAAAGCACTCACCTCAATCCTATAGAAAATTTGTGGGCAGAACTGAAAAAGCGTGTGCGAGCAAGGAGGCCTACAAACCTGACTCAGTTACACCAGCTCTGTCAGGAGGAATGGGCCAAATTTCACCCAACTTATTGTGGGAAGCTTGTGGAAGGCTACTCGAAACGTTTGAAGTTAATAATATAATTAATATAATTAATAATAATTGAGTGTATGTAAACTGTATGTAAAAAGACCCACTGGGAATTGTGTGCCCCCCCGCATTGTGTTCCCCCCTCCAAACCCTCTTTTTACGCTGCTGCTACTCTGTTTATCATATATGCATAGTCACATTAACTATACATTCATGTACATACCACCTCAACTAGGCCGACCAACCAGTGCCCCCGCACATTGGCTAACCGGTCTATCTGCATTGTGTCCCACCCACCACCCGCAAACCCCTCTTTTACGCTACTGCCACTCTCTGTTCATCATATATGCATTGTCACTTTAACCATATCTACATGTACATACTACCTCAATCAGCCTGACTAACCGGTGTCTGTATGTAGCCTCGCTACTTTTATAGCCACGCTGCTGTACAGTATATAGCCTGTCTTTTTACTGTTGTTTTATGTCTTTACCTACCTATTACTCACCTAATACCTTTTTTGCACTATTGGTTAGAGCCTGTAAGTAAGCATTTCCCTGTAAGGTTGTATTCAGCGCACGTAACAAATAGACTTTGATTTGATTTGAATATGATGAAAGAAATACAATTTTAAACAAATCATTCTCTACTATTATTCTGACATTTCACATTCTTAAAAGAAAGTGGTGATCCTAACTGACCTAAAACAGGGAATTTTTACTAGGATTAAATGTCAGGAATTGTGAAAAACTGAGTTTAAATGTATTTGGCTAAGGTGTATGTAAACTTCCGACTTCAACTGTACATAGCTGGTGCCCAGTGTGAGGATTACTTAGATTTGTGTGTATTCGGTAGTTGTTGTGGAATTGTTAGATTACATGTTAGATATTGCTGCCCGGTCAGAACTAGAAGCACAAGCATTTCATTACACTTGCAATAACATCTGCTAACCATGTGTATGTAACCAATGCGATTTGAGTTGATTTGACTTACATAGCTGGTGCCCAGTGTGAGGATTACTTACATAGCTGATGCCCAGTGTGAGGATTACTTACATAGCTGATACCCAGTGTGAGGATTACTTACATAGCTGATACCCAGTGTGAGGATTACTTACATAGCTGATACCCAGTGTGAGGATTACTTACATAGCTGATACCCAGTGTGAGGATTACTTACATAGCTGATACCCAGTGTGAGGATTACTTACATAGCTGATACCCAGTGTGAGGATTACTTACATAGCTGATACCCAGTGTGAGGATTACTTACATAGCTGTAAGTAATTAGTGTGAGTGTCAGGATTACTTACATAGCTGATGCCCAGTGTGAGGATTACTTACATAGCTGTAAGTAATCAGTGTGAGTGTCAGGATTACTTACATAGCTGATACCCAGTGTGAGGATTACTTACATAGCTGTAAGTAATCAGTGTGAGTGTCAGGATTACTTACATAGCTGATGCCCAGTGTGAGGATTACTTACATAGCTGATGCCCAGTGTGAGGATTACTTACATAGCTGATGCCCAGTGTCAGGATTACTTACATAGCTGATACCCAGTGTGAGGATTACTTACATAGCTGATACCCAGTGTGAGGATTACTTACATAGCTGTAAGTAATCAGTGTGAGTGTCAGGATTACTTACATAGCTGGTGCCCAGTGTGAGGATTACTTACATAGCTGGTGCCCAGTGTGAGGATTACTTACATAGCTGATACCCAGTGTGAGGATTACTTACATAGCTGATGCCCAGTGTGAGGATTACTTACATAGCTGGTGCCCAGTGTGAGGATTACTTACATAGCTGATACCCAGTGTGAGGATTACTTACATAGCTGATACCCAGTGTGAGGATTACTTACATAGCTGATACCCAGTGTGAGGATTACTTACATAGCTGATGCCCAGTGTGAGGATTACTTACATAGCTGTAAGTAATCAGTGTGAGTGTCAGGATTACTTACATAGCTGATACCCAGTGTGAGGATTACTTACATAGCTGTAAGTAATCAGTGTGAGTGTCAGGATTACTTACATAGCTGATACCCAGTGTGAGGATTACTTACATAGCTGATGCCCAGTGTGAGGATTACTTACATAGCTGATGCCCAGTGTGAGGATTACTTACATAGCTGATACCCAGTGTGAGGATTACTTACATAGCTGATGCCCAGTGTGAGGATTACTTACATAGCTGATGCCCAGTGTGAGGATTACTTACATAGCTGTAAGTAATCAGTGTGAGTGTCAGGATTACTTACATAGCTGATACCCAGTGTGAGGATTACTTACATAGCTGATGCCCAGTGCGAGGATTACTTACATAGCTGATGCCCAGTGTGAGGATTACTTACATAGCTGATACCCAGTGTGAGGATTACTTACATAGCTGATAACCAGTGTGAGGATTACTTACATAGCTGATGCCCAGTGTGAGGATTACTTACATAGCTGATGCCCAGTGTCAGGATTACTTACATAGCTGATACCCAGTGTGAGGATTACTTACACAGCTGATGCCCAGTGTGAGGATTACTTACATAGCTGATGCCCAGTGTGAGGATTACTTACATAGCTGGTGCCCAGTGTGAGGATTACTTACATAGCTGATACCCAGTGTGAGGATTACTTACATAGCTGATGCCCAGTGTGAGGATTACTTACATAGCTGTAAGTAATCAGTGTGAGTGTCAGGATTACTTACATAGCTGGTGCCCAGTGTGAGGATTACTTACATAGCTGGTGCCCAGTGTGAGGATTACTTACAGAGCTGATACCCAGTGTGAGGATTACTTACATAGCTGATACCCAGTGTGAGGATTATTTACATACCTGATGCCCAGTGTGAGGATTACTTACATAGCTGATACCCAGTGTGAGGATTACTTACATAGCTGATACCCAGTGTGAGGATTACTTACATAGCTGATGCCCAGTGTGAGGATTACTTACATAGCTGATACCCAGTGTGAGGATTACTTACATAGCTGATACCCAGTGTGAGGATTACTTACATAGCTGATACCCAGTGTGAGGATTACTTACATAGCTGATGCCCAGTGTGAGGATTACTTACATTGTTGATGCCCAGTGTGAGGATTACTTACACAGCTGATGTCCAGTGTGAAGATTCTCTATCGTAAGGTGCTTTAGGAGGACGTAGTATAACTTCTCCTAGAATAATAACGCATTGCCTGCATCCCAAATGACACACCTTTACCGTGTGTAACAGCATAGCTTCCTTCCCTCTCCTCGCCCCGAACCAGGGATCCTCTGCACACATCAACAACAGCCACCCTCGAAGCATCATTACCCATCCCGCCACAAAAGCCATGGCCCTTGCAGAGCAATGGGAACCACTGCTTCAAGGTCTCAGAGAGAGTGACTCACCGTTTGAAACGCTGTTAGCGCGCACCACCGCTAACTAGCTAGCCATTTCACATCGGTTACACGTGCACTATTTTTGTCAAAAGAGGTGCACTATATGGACCAAAGTGCCATTTGGGAACCAGACTTAATCTCAGTATTTGGCATACATTTTTGTTGAGCAACTGTTACTGTTTCATACTCTATGAATAACTTAAATCGGTTATAAAAGGTAGTTGTATTTATTTTCAGGCATTGTATTATTCTTATGACTAACAGTAGGTTACAAGTCAGGTTCTTTAAATTATGTGCGTCCATCTTTTTTGCCATATACAGTATCTAACCTAACCATGTATCTGGCTTAAGGCCAACGGAACATTTTCTCTGGATTTCTCTTTTTCATAGGACGTTGGTCAGAAGTAGTGCACTACATAGGGAATATGGTGCCATTATGGACATATTCCCAGTCTCTTCATCCTGGTAGAGAAGAAGCCTTTGATGGCCCATGGGACTGGCCTGTCAGACTCAGAGAATGTCCTGCTGGGGCTGCTTCTCAGATGGGTTTTTCCATCTCTCTCCCTGGGGGTCCCGCACACGACTTACCCAGTGAAACAAAAATCAATGGCTTAATGATCCAAAATGGGTAATAGAATGAAAAGAGAAGCCCTAAAACAACAACATGTATTTTGACAGGGGCCACACTGTCCCGGGCCACAGTGTGTGGGTGGTGGTTGTGTGGGACTGTGTTAAGTGTATGTGGGAGAGAGTGTGAGTTCACCCTGGCTTAGTGGCGCAAAACATATTGATTTATCGAATGCCTGTTACACCCACAAACCTCTCTCTCTCTTGCTCTCTAGCCATGCCCGCTGTACAGGCTCATGGGACTTGAGACTGTAGTGGGGATTGGGAAGGCAAGGCAAGGCAAGGCAAGGCAACGCTGGGGTAGGGAAGCCGGGGGATGTGAAGGCGGTGGAAGATGAGGGAAGGTCCATCTCCCAGTTGACTCCCCTAGATTTATGAACTTGGCCAAAATCTTGACCTATCTGCAAGGTGAGATTTATAAGCGTCTTAAAAGGAGGTTGCGTAGGGTGCCAGACCTCCTGTCCCACCATTGATGGCAGGGGTGGGGGCAGCTGTACTTTGTGATTAGCAGACATGTTGTAGTTTAAGATATACTCCAAGGCGGCTCCAATTGCAAGATCAAAACTATATCATCATATCCTACAATACAAACCGATGTCTCATATGACCGAGTATACTGCAGTGCAATACAAACTCAAAGAGGTAGCACCTTTTCGGATCGTACGTTAGAAACGTTCTCAACAAACCCACAGCAATCAAAGCACTGTCTAAGACAAAATGGAAATGCAGACCTAACACACCACACGGAAGCATTGACAAGGCCTTGAACATTAGAACAAAGTGTATATGACCTCCAACAAGACCTGAGATGTGTTTATCTGTGATCCTTAAGATACTGTGACAACATCAAACCCACGATGAGAATCTGCTCTCGACACAACCAAAACATGTTGAAGTCATTGATTTATCCCCTAGGTTGATTATGATTCATACCAGTATATCCCATGTTACCACACTATCCTCAACCCAGTGCCTCCATAAATTATAAAGGGAGTGAAATACGAGTCCCATTTGAAAGCACTTCATCTCTCCCTCCCTCGGCGACTCAACACATGTAACATTTGGTACAGCTTTGTCCCTTTTAGAGGGGGAGGTGCACATGTACGAGAAACAAAACAATATTGAATCGCAGACAGAAATAATCACTGAGCGAAAAGAGAAATCCACCAGGACAGAAATTGCAAAGTCAGTGAGAGGTGGAGTGGGCCTTCCATGCAACCCTGGTTGTCATGACGACTTGTTATCCCGCACGCTCTCCCAGAGGCAGCGGAATCAGGAGGGGAGGGCAGCGGGGACCGAACGCTATTCTTAAACACACAGCAACAGGCAAATGAAATTACAGACCCAGGGTGAGCCAGGCCGAATCAAATAAAGCAGGGGACCTGTCGGAAGCCTGCCAGTCACCTGCAACAGCACACCCAGGAACTGAGCTCTATTTATCTCTCATGGGGCACTGAAGGACCCCTAATCCTGGGGAGGGGGTCAAGGGAGGTGGGAGAATGCTAACACCAACAATGGTAATGAGAAAGGTTATAGTTGTCTATTTCACATCAGACATGTCATGCGTTTAACATTCAAATGCAGTTCAACAATGAGCAGAAAGAAGTGCAGTTGTAAAAGGTTAACCAGTCTAAGCAACTGACTTCAGGGGTGTCCAGGGCTCTGGTAAGATGTAGTGCACTATATAGGGAATAGGGTGCCATTTATAACGAAATCAGTGGAGTAAAGGTGTTCCAGTGTAATGGAGATGTTCGGCGTGCTGAATGACTGACTCCAGATCAGTTTGGTCACAAAATAGTGGAGGTGTTTAAGCTAAGCGACTGACTTTAGTCTTTTCATCTCCTCTGGGGGTTAAGGAGACCGTCTGATTGGGTCTTGGCATGGTGCGACGCTAACACCAGCCAACTCTCTTACAAATTAGAGGACCTCTGATTACGTTAACACCAGCCAAATTTCACTGATTCAAATCACAATGCTCTAAAATGCTGCAAGACTAGCAAGGTCCACTTGAGGACACCCACTTCAAATCTCCTGAAAAAACAAGAGTGTAAAAGTAGCTAATTAAACATTATTACTATGGTTGAACTATACAACTCAAAACTTAACTAAATGATCCTATCTGTTTCTCTATAGCTCAGTTGGTAGATCATGGTGCTTGCCAGGATAGTGTGTTCGATTCCCACTATCCTGGCATTTGTATTTATTGAGGATACCCATTAGCTGCTGCCAATATTACAACATTACAATGTGCATGTGCCTGTGTTTGCATCTCTTTACAGGCTGCGCTGTTCCATAAGGTGTAGTTTCTGTTTTTAAATTGGATTTGAATGCTTGCTTGAGTTACTTGACGTGGAATACAGTTCCATGTAGTCATGGATCTACGTAAAATGTATGCATGCATGACTGTCAAGTCGCTTGGTATAAAAGCATCTGATAATACATATATAATATAATAGTATATGCTATTTATCTAGGTACCTTGCTTGAACCCACTCATTACATAAGATATGTAATTGACGATCGCTGACGTTGGTACACTACATAACCAAAAGTGTGGACACCTGCTCATCAAACATCTCATTCCAAAATCATGGGCATCAATATGGAGTTGGTCACCTTTTGCTGCTATAACAGCCTCAACTCTTCTGGTAAGGCTTTCCACTAGATGTTGGAACATTGCTGCAGGGACTTGCTTCCATTCAGCCACAAGAGCATTAGTTAGCACTGATGTTGGGCGATTAGGCCTGGCTCGCAGTCAGCATTCCAATTCATCCCAAAGGTGTTCGATGTGGTTTGACCTCAAGGCTCTTTGCAAGGCAGTCAAATTATTCCACACTGATCTCGACAAACCATTTCTGTAGGGACCTCGCTTTGTGCACGGGGGCATTGTCATGCTGAAACAGAAAAGGGCCTTCTCCAGGCTCTGTCGTAACCGGCCGCAACCGGGAGGTCCGTGGGGCGACGCACAATTGGTCTAGCATCGTCCGGGTTAGGGAGGGGTTGGCCGGTAGGGAGATCCTTGTCTCATCGCGCACCAGTGACTCCTGTGGCGGGTCGGGCGCAGTGCGCGCTAACCAAGGTTGCCAGGTGCACGGTGTTTCCTCCGACACATTGGTGCGGCTGGCTTCCGGGTTGGATGTGCGCTGTGTTAAGAAGCAGTGCGGCTTGGTTGTGTTGTGTATCGGAGGAGGCATAACTTAACCTTCATCTCTACGGAGCCCGTACGGGAGTTGCAGCGATGAGACAAGATAGTAGCTACTAAAACAATTGGATACCACGAAATTGGGGAGAAAACGGGGTAAAATTCAAAACAACAAAACAAAGGGCCTTCCCCAAGCTGTTGCCACAAAGTTGGAAGCACAGAATCTTCTAGAATGTCATTGTATGCTGTAGTGTTAAGATTTCCCTTCACTGGAATGAAGGGGCCTAGCCCGAAACATGAAAAACAGCCCAAGACCATTATTCCTCCACCAAACTTTACAGTTAGCACTATACATGGGGCGGCAGGGTAGCCTAGTGGTTAGAGCATTGGACTAGTAACCGAAAGGTTGCAAGTTCAAATCCCCAAGCTGACAATGTACAAATCTGTAGTTCTGCCCCTGAACAGACAGCCGCTGTTCCTAGGCCGTCATTGAAAATAAGAATTTGTTCTTAACTGACTTGCCTAGTTAAATAAAGGTTAAAATAAATAAATAAATAATAATAAATACATTGGGGCATGTAGTGTTCTCCTTGCATCTGCCAAACCCAAATTTGTCCGTCGGACTGCCAGATGGTGAAGTGTGATGCATCACTCCAGAGAATGTGTTTCCACAGTTCTTGTGCTGAAGTTGCTTCCAGAGACAGTTTGGAAATCGGTAGTGAGTGTTGCAACCGAGGACAGATGATTTTTACGCGCTTCAGCACTTGGCGGTTCCGTTCTGTGAGCTTGTGTGGCCTACCACTTCACGGCTGAGTCATTGTTGCTTCTTGACATTTCCACTTCACAATAACAGCCGTTACATTTGATCAAGGCAGCTCTAGCAGGGCAGAAATTTGACTGACTTGGAAAGGTGGCATTCTATGACTGTGACACATTGAAAGTAAATGTAAGGCCATTCTATTGCCATTGTTCGTCAATGGAGATTGCTGGCTGTGTGCTCGATTTTATATACCTGTTAACGGGTTTGGCTGGAATAGCCAAATCCACTAATTTTAAGGGGTGTCCACATACCTTTGGCCATGTAGTGTATATCAAACGATATACCTAACCCTATTATGTTGCATGCAAGTGGAAAGCAGGCTAGCTCTGCCTAGCTTGTTAGCCAGCTGTAGTGATGCATCTGTCATGAATGTGTCAGATATGTTGACATAGACAGACATCCTTTAAATTGTCTGCTTATGACATCTGGAGCTAGGTTGTGTCAACTTCAAACAGTTTTATGACAAAGGGTTCAAGTGAACTAAAGCTTATGAGAGAGAAAAAAAATCAACTAGCTACCACACAGCACACTTTTGTCTTGTTAGCTTGTGAGAGAATGAAACCTTTAGCTGGATAATGGAAGAACATAGTGAACAGAACTCTGTTGCTATTTTACAGAGTTTCCTGATCTGAGGAAGGACAGGTGTTGAATTATATTATTTTAACTGGCATTCTGAAGTATACTTAATGGAGGAATTGTAATTAAGATTCTGGTGGAATATTTGCATTCCAAGTAGCACAATATTCCCTTTATAGTGCACTACTTTTGACCAGGGCACATAGGAGGAACTCAGAGGAGAGATAGCAAATAGGAGGAACTCAGAGGAGAGATAGCAAATAGGAGGAACTCAGAGGAGAGATAGCAAATAGAAGAGAGAACAGAGAGCGCAGTTCACAGAGAGAACAGAATGACACCAGATGATATGCATCTTAATAATGGAGAAAGAGAGGGAAATGAAGAGAGCACATTCTTTTTGGAATGGTTTTCATTCTCTGAGATAAAGGAGAAACACTGTCACAAGCTCTAAAACTTGGTAACAATGCTCTGACCTGAATACTCTTTCATATGGCTTAATAAGCAGCCATATGATAGAATGCTTATGTTTGATTTTAAGTCCCTGTTGCCCAGGTAACAGATAGGGAAACAGGTACTTCCTGGCACTTACTTTAATCGTTTGTTTAGCTACCTGGAGCCAAACAATACAAAATGGTGCTTGTTTAATGAATGAAATGTTTTATTTGACAGTCCTATGAGCTTCAAAATTAAAAAAGAGGCCTATATAAGTGTGTCATATGGAATGAGATCCTTATATTCCAACAGCCTTGGCTATAATTTCTTGGACCTGAGGGGCAAAGCTAGTGCCTGCTTCCCAAATGGCATCCTATGACCAGACTGGTCAAAAGTAGTGCACTATATAGGGAATAGGGTGCCATTATAGGGAATATGGTGCCATTTGGGATGCATACATACAATGGTTACAATGGAGACTAAGCTGACTAACAGCTTTCGTAACATTTCATCCAGATGAGTTCAACGGGTTCTCTTGGAAGCCTGCCTGGACAGAGTGTAAGCATGTGAGGTCTATGTGCCAACAAATATGAGAGCAGAGAGTCTGAACTGTCCTTGATGATGACCATAATGTATACAGGACTACAGGCAGAAAGCTAATGATAGGTATGAGAGCACATGACACTCTTCTACCCTACATCCCTTTTCTCACTAGCTGATCGGTAGATTATCTATCCCACTTCACTATTCAAGGCAGCTAGAGAAGGACTTGGCTGTGCCCTCTACCCTTTTCACTCTATTTCCCCTTCCTAAGAAAGGCTCCTCCCTGGCCCTGCTTCACTCTCTGGGGGCCATTCAAGGAGTTTTTGACCTGCCCCGCCCCACCCTAAAGGGTCGTTTTAGGATGCTTGGCCTTGCCCTGATCCCACCTCGCCACACACACACTCACACTCTCTCTCTCCCTGGTCTTTCCCCTCTCTAAAGGCTAGTTTTCTACTGCTAATAAGTAGGTGTAATTAATGGCTGGCCTTGGACTTGGCCCTGGCTCTCTGGTTCTGGCCGGGGGGGAGGAGGGCTGATCGCCTGGGCCTCTCTCCTTACCTCTCTCTTGTCATTCCTTTTTCAACAGAGACACATGTTGCTGAGGGATGGGAGGAAGAACCACACACAGGGAGCAGGAGAGGAAGGGGGAGTGAAGGAGAGGGGGAGGGTGAGAGAGGTACAGTGAGAGATAGAGGGAGAGAGTGGGGGAAGGAGAGGAGATAAAAGAAGATAGATATTGAGAGGTAGATGGAGAAAGGGGAGGGAGGTAGAGTCGAAGTAGAAAGGAGAGAAGGAGGAGAAAGGGAATGAGAAAGAACGAGGAGTAAATGAGGAGATAGAGAGGATGGGAAGACATGAGGGAGATATTAAGAGAGAGACGAAAACAGGAAGTCGGAAATAGCCAATAGCCAATAGCCAATAGCCAATAGCCAATTCTAGAGTAAGAGAAGGGGAGGGGGTGGCATAGGGTTACTATAGTACCACATGTAAAAATACCAGCAAAGCAGTGCCCACAAGACTGCAGTCTTCACACTGAGAAACCAATAAAATAGCAAAGGCGGGATGTGATCAGCAATATCTACTAACTCACTTCACCACACTGTGATCAAAAATGTCTACGGCTGTACAATAACTATTTACAGACTTAGCAACTGGCCACTCTCAAGTACACACTCTGGTAACTATGACTCATGACTCAATATCTATCCTTAGTACCTTATTCCCCGAGTCTCAAACCCACTCGTCTTCCCTTACCCAAGTTATTGTTGTCATAAATTGACACTACCGATTATAACAGATGCTAAAACATAATGTGCATGAAACATCCAGAAACAAAGCTAAATAAAACATGCTTCCTTATTACCAGAAATAGTCCGATTTTCAGAATGAAAACCTTCGTCGTCCCAGGGCTTCTCGCCAACAGCAATCTCATAACGTTGGTCTGGGGATGATCTAGTGGTTAGGGCCACTGCCTTCAAAGCACATAAACCACGTCGGCATGGGTTCAAATCTGGCCCACGCCCTTCTAACACAAACCCTCTTTCAACTTTCCTGTCTCTCTATTTCATTAAGAAAAATAATGAATCAACAGCAGCCCAATCAGAGGACAGCGCTAGCCATGTATGGCTAATTAGAAGGATTTAGTGTTGTGCATAATAAAGCTAAGCTAATAACTACACAATTATGAATCTTTAATATCATTATGGGGACATGAAGACAGTGCCACTGTGGTAATGACATGCAATTAGAGCACAATAGTTATCACCAGCATCAATAATTCAACATGGCCACATCTCAGCCCAGTTGCTGAGTGAGGATGACATCCAGCCATGAAAAAGAGAGGCTGAAGGAGATGGCTGGCTCTGTCCGGCACCCAAATGGTGATGGCTGATGCAATATAATTGGGCTGCCAGCAAATATATAATTAAATATGTTATTTGGGGGGCTAAGAATGTTCCAAGAACAAATGTTAAAATTCAAGCCGAATACTCTCAGAAATGAATTGGTTCTGGTCTCCAAAATGCTGTTAATGCTGATTTCATTTCCAGAACAGACCATGAGCCATGAGTTCTGAGATGGACTAAATGCTGTTGTTTTGTATTGGTATGATTGCAGTTTTGCCTTCCAGAAAAATGTTCACACAACGTTTCGGGAACATTCATGTCATATCCAAAATGGTAATGAAATGTATTGTAAAAGATTCCTAAATGTAAAAGGCAGAGAAAGGTTCCAGAGAGAAGCATTAGAGTGCCACACCCATTTCATCCTTGGTAGAAGTATACAGGACATAGCCAGCGACTCAATCCAAGGGCAACAGTATGTGCAGTATGCAACTCTAACGACCAAAGGCTATTTGAGTTGACGAGACATTTAGCCAGTTGAGGACAAAAATATGACTGTTGGATAAAATTGAGTTATTACACTAAAGGAAAGAGGGGAAAAACAGCCAAACTAAACACACTGACCTATAAAAACTGTTTAAACATCAATCAATCTAGTTAAAGATTAACAAAAAAATAATCAAAGGTTTAATTAAGGAATGTGAACATCTTCATAGAATTCAACTGCGATTCTCAACATCTGGGCTCCTTTGAAACCTGACAGCTTGCCTGCTGTTCAGAGAGCTGCCAGATAGTCTCAATGGTCCGCCCCATGTGTGAGACAGGCAGAACAAATGAATGAAAATCATAGTTCCAGGACCTCGGCGTGAAACAGAGAGAAAAGGGAGAGAGAAAGGGAAATAAAGACAGCGAGAAACAGATAGGAAGACAGAGATGAAGAGCGAGAAACTGAGAGTAAAAGGGAGAGAGAGGGTAAGAGAGAGATGGGAAGAGAGTGAAAGAGAGGGAGAGTGAGAAAAAGAGAAGTAAGAGAGAAACAGAGGGAGGGTGCAGGATAGCAGAGAATGGTGGTGCGTGTTAAATTAATCACAAACTTTAATGTAAAGTCATGAAAATTCATCAAACTTTAATGGAAAGTCATGATGTACCAAGATCAAGAGAAAGAAAACTAAAATAGAGAACTCCCTGAGAGAGAGATTGATAGAAAGAGAGAGAGCTGTAGAGATTGAGAGTAAGAGAAAGAGAGAGTAAGAGAGAGATGGGGGAAGAGAGAGCGAGAGAGAGTTGAAATGTCTTGATTCTTTTGGAACTTGTGTGAGTAATATTTACTTTTCACTTTATTGTTTATTTCAATTTTGTTTATCCATTTCACTTGCTTTGGCAATGTAAACATGTTGCCCATGCTAGTAAAGCCCCTTGAATTTAATTGAGAGAGAGCGAGGGAGATGAAAATGCTCTGACCAAAATATGTCTTTACTGTGGGCTCAGCACTCAATCTGTAAACAAACACACGTGCACACGGACACACATGCATAACCCTGCACATAACTGATGTTTGACTCTATCCTAACACTGATTTGGTATCAGGTCTCCCTACTCCTAAATCTCACTCTAACTATTACAGGCGTAAGAAAACTGTCCCTGGCTGGACCAGCCCTTAGGGGCCTAAAGCACTGACACCATCAACTCCTAGAGGTTGATGACTGATGGATGTTGGGAAAGTGAGAAAACAGTTAGTCCCTAGCTCGATCACTTCTGTTTGTCTAGTAGCAGGCACTTTCAATCAGGGCCACACAACACTCATATTTTACCTTTTTATTTAACTAGGCAAGTCAGTTAAGAACAAATTCTTATTTTCAATGACGGCCTAGGAACAGTGGGTTAACTGCCTGTTCAGGGACAGAACGACAGATTTGTACCTTGTCAGCTCAGGGATTTTGAACTTGCAACCTTCCGGTTACTAGTCCAACGCTCTAACCACTAGGCTACCCTGCCGCCCCATATATGTTTGCGAATGATCTAAAGATAGACGATCTATTGTAATTATATATTCCCCTGCAATGCTCATAGAGAAGGTGAAGTTAAGTACCTTTCCCAAGGGTGAGATAACATGGCCTCAGTGCTCCAACTTTTATTACAGCGAGTTGGTCAACACAGAATGGCTGATGTGTGTGTAATAACAGTGGTGGTGAATGAGGTGAGGTACCCTCCTGGAATGTAAAAGCATCTAGTGAAATTTGCTTTATACTTGAAATCTACTTTGGCCTAAAACACCCCAACTGCTTTTTTGACTGAGGTTAGTGATATTTAAAACAGTAGCAACACAGTAAACAGTGGTCACATTGCTGTCTACCTTTAACAAAAAATAGCACAAGTATAACTCTAACTGAAATGCCTCATAAGTGACTTGTTTCAGGAAACTGGGCGTATGTCGCACAGAAAAAGACAGGAACCTTAACTAGATGTGGCTGGGAGGTGGTTATAGCATTTTCACATGACCCATTTTCACATGACCCATCAATTTAGAAAAGTGTGTCTCATCTAATAATGATAAAATACACTTTCTGTTTTTGATATTGATACTGTCATGACATTGGCCTGGGGGATAGGTTTATGACAGTCATAAATACCTCTTCCCCCCTTTTTCTTCTCTCTACCCTACTGAGGTTACATTTAAAAAACCCTTGGTTAACATAGAGATGCTGGGAACTTCAGTAGGTGGGGGAAATGAACTAGATTCTGGTAATCCGAACAATCCCATCTACCAACTACGTTACTACAACGTATCCAATTGACAACCAGAGACATTCTTCAAAGGACAAAGGACTCGGTTTGACAACACGGTCTTCCATCTACCACCAACCTACTGAAGCGCAGCTCAGAGTAAATATTTATTGCATTTTCCTTTTCCAAATGGGCGGTAATTTAGAATGCATAAGATACTGTATTTAAGATAGCACAGCTTTTTCCCTTTGTTCCTCAGTCTCCCGCTCTTTCACTCAACCCAGCCCCTTTTCCTTTGTGTAACAAGTTGTCATATCTGTTCCGCCCGCTAGGGACGTTTTCCTTCATGACGCAATTTGTAATCAAGTATATGATTAATTGTGTGTATGTGAATTCTGTGTGATTAGTTAGGTATTTAGTAAATAAATAATTAAACCCAATGTTGTATTGCTGATTCAAATTGTTAGCCAGGGTTCTTGCAGATAACCAAGAATTTACAACTTTCAGATTATGAGACTGAAGTAAGATGAAGATTAATGTTGACTGCTATTGATGTAAAATATTACTAGGTCTTTAACTTCTTGGATATAGGGGGCGTTATTTTAATTTTTGGATGAAAAACATTCCCGTTTTAAACAAGATATTTTGTCACGAAAAGATGCTCGACTGTGCATATAATTGACAGCTTTGGAAAGAAAACCCTCTGACGTTTCCAAAACTGCAAAGATATTGTCTGTGAGTGCCACAGAACTTATGTTACAGGCGAAACCCAGATAAAAAATCCAATAAGGAAGTGCCGCATTTTTTGAAACCACCTCATGCCAATGGCTCCTTATATGGCTGTGAATGGGCCACGAATGAGCTTAGGCTTTCTGTCGCTTCCCCAAGGTGTCGACAGCATTGTGACGTACAGTGCCTTGCGAAAGTATTTGGCCCCCTTGAACTTTGCGACCTTTTGCCACATTTCAGGCTTCAAACAAAGATATAAAACTGTATTTTTTTGTGAAGAATCAACAACAAGTGGGACACAATCATGAAGTGGAACGACATTTATTGGATATTTCAAACTTTTTTAACAAATCAAAAACTGAAAAATTGGGCGTGCAAAATTATTCCGCCCCCTTAAGTTAATACTTTGTAGCGCCACCTTTTGCAGCGATTACAGCTGTAAGTCGCTTGGGGTATGTCTCTATCAGTTTTGCACATCGAGAGACTGACATTTTTTCCCATTCCTCCTTGAGCTCGAGCTCAGTGAGGTTGGATGGAGAGCATTTGCGAACAGCAGTTTTCAGTTCTTTCCACAGATTCTCGATTGGATTCAGGTCTGGACTTTGACTTGGCCATTCTAACACCTGGATATGTTTATTTTTGAACCATTCCATTGTAGATTTTGCTTTATGTTTTGGATCATTGTCTTGTTGGAAGACAAATCTCCGTCCCAGTCTCAGGTCTTTTGCAGACTCCATCAGGTTTTCTTCCAGAATGGTCCTGTATTTGGCTCCATCCATCTTCCCATCAATTTTAACCATCTTCCCTGTCCCTGCTGAAGAAAAGCAGGCCCAAACCATGATGCTGCCACCACCATGTTTGACAGTGGGGATGGTGTGTTCAGCTGTGTTGCTTTTACGCCAAACATAACATTTTGCATTGTTGCCAAAAAGTTCAATTTGGTTTCATCTGACCAGAGCACCTTCTTCCACAAGTTTGGTGTGTCTCCCAGGTGGCTTGTTGCAAACTTTAAACAACACTTTTTATGGATATCTTTAAGAAATGGCTTTCTTCTTGCCACTCTTCCATAAAGGCCAGATTTGTGCAATATACGACTGATTGTTGTCCTATGGACAGAGTCTCCCACCTCAGCTGTAGATCTCTGCAGTTCATCCATAGTGATCATGGGCCTCTTGGCTGCATCTCTGATCAGTCTTCTCCTTGTATGAGCTGAAAGTTTAGAGGGACGGCCAGGTCTTGGTAGATTTGCAGTTGTCTGATACTCCTTCCATTTCAATATTATCGCTTGCACAGTGCTCCTTGGGATGTTTAAAGCTTGGGAAATCTTTTTGTATCCAAATCCAGCTTTAAACTTCTTCACAACAGTATCTCGGACCTGCCTGGTGTGTTCCTTGTTCTTCATGATGCTCTCTGCGCTTTTAACGGACCTCTGAGACTATCACAGTGCAGGTGTATTTATACGGAGACTTGATTACACACAGGTGGATTGTATTTACCATCATTAGTCATTTAGGTCAACATTGGATCATTCAGAGATCCTCACGGAACTTCTGGAGAGAGTTTGCTGCACTGAAAGTAAAGGGGCTGAATAATTTTGCACGCCCAATTTTTCAGTTTTTGATTTGTTAAAAAAGTTTGAAATATCCAATAAATGTCGTTCCACTTCATGATTGTGTCCCACTTGTTGTTGATTCTTCACAAAAAAATACAGTTTTATATCTTTATGTTTGAAGCCTGAAATGAGGCAAAAGGTCGCAAAGTTCAAGGGGGCCGAATACTTTCGCAAGGCACTGTATTTGTAGGCATATCATTGGAAGATTGACCATAAGAGACTACATCTACCAGGTGGTCGCTTGGTGTCCTCCGTTGCAATTATTGCGTAATCTCCAGCTGCAGTATTTTTCCGTTAGCTTCTGATGAGAAACCAACTGTCACGACTGATATATTATGGAATAGATATGTGAAAAACACCTTGAGGATTGATTCTAAACAACGTTTGCCATGTTTCTGTCGATATTATGGAGCTAATTTGGAAAAAAGTTTGGCGTTGTAGGGACTGCATTTTCCGGTCTTTTTCTTAGCCAAACGTGATGAACAAAACGGAGCTATTTCGCCAACACAAATAATATTTTTGAAAAAAATGAACATTTGCTATCTAACTGAGAGTCTCGTCATTGAAATCATCCGAAGTTCTTCAAAGGTAAATGGTTTTATTTGAATGCTTTTCTTGTTTTTGTGAAAATGTTGCCTGCTGAATGCTAGGCTTAATGCTATGCTAGGCTATCAATACTCTTACACAAATGCTTGTGTAGCTTTGGTTGAAAAGCATATTTTGAAAATCTGAGATGACAGTGTTGTTAACAAAAGGCTAAGCTTGTGTTTCAATATATTAATTTCATTTCCTTTGCGATTTTCATGAATAGAAAAAGTTGCGTTATGCTAATGCATTATAGTTGAAGTATTTTTCTGTCGATTTCTCAGCCAAGGAGGATGAACAAATGTGACGTTTTTCGCCTACAAAAATATTATTTTTGGAAAAAAGGAACATTTGCTATCTAACTGGGAGTCTCCTGAGTGAAAGCATCTGAAGTTCTTCAAAAGGTAAATTATTTAATTTGGTTGCTTTTCTAATTTTTGTGAAAATGTTGCCTGCTGCCAGCACAGCCTAGCATAGCATTATGCCATGCTAAACTTACACAAATGCTTGTGTTGTTAACAAAAGGCTAAGCTTGTGTTTGAATATATTTATTTCATTTAATTTGCGATTTTCATGAATAGGAAACGTTGCGTTATGGTAATGCACTTGAGGCTATGATTACGCTCCCGGATACGGGATTGCTCGTCGCTAGAGGTTAAGAGTTTATTCAGAAGATAACAGCTCTATAAATATGATTTTGTGGTACCCAACTCTCTAGTTAATTACATTTACATGATTAGCTCAATCAGGTGATATTAATTACGGAGAATGTATTTTATAGAATAGCATGTCTTATCAATTAATCCGGCACAGCCAAAGACACAACAATACTATGCAAGTAACCTCTTCACTGTACCGTTTACACCTTCTGTATCCTGTACACATGACAAATAAACTTAGATTTTATTTGACATAGCGTGTTTACGACTTGGCCTCACATGTGAATCCTTAAAGAGATGGGTGGAGCCAAGGCTTAAGAGGGTGTGAACGATGATGAATGGGTGTTAACAAAGAAGAGCTCTCAAGTAGGTGTACCAAAACATTTAAGGGCCACTCTCAAAAGTGGGGTTACAAGTTTATCAACTTTCAAAGCAGAATTACTTTACTATTGTTCCTCAAATGCAGTGTATGATATACCGTTTTCTAGCTCCGAGTCTCTACTTTTATCCAATGTAACACAGTTTCTAATTTTGCTGCTATGAATCAAGGCGGTCAGTCACAAATGTCTAAGCCTTTAACTCCAAATGATCCTTGAACGTGAAAACTGCCGGTAACACAGGCTAACATAACTAAGCAATCGTTCAAAAACTCAAATGTTCTATTTTGCAGCCAATGGGAATTTATTTGTCAGTTTAATTTCGCAGGTGCACTTAACACGCCAATCAACAACTGGCGGCTCGCCGTGAACAAGCGGCACCATCTGTGTGTGCTGGGGCGCCAGTCACCATGGAGTCATCCCTCTATGCAACGGCAACGCTAAGGCAGCATCACAAATTGCACCCTAATCCCTATATAGTGCACTACTTTTGACCAGGGCCCATAGGGTTCTGGTCAAAGGTAGTGTGCAATGTATGGAATGGGGTACCTTCTGGGATGCAGCCTGAGACTCCATTAACAATCGCTGGTTCATGCCTCTTTGACCATCATTTATTTGGCAAAGACAATTAGGTAGCCCCCAAAGACACAATTTGTGGTAGGACCAAGTCTCCCCTCTTAATCACTTGTAGTAATTCATTTCTATGAGATGTAACATTAGATATCAGCACAGTCACAGTCTTCCCAGCCAAGGCATGTAGGAGATGACAAAGGAAAGAAAAAAAGGAGGGAATCATCACAAAAATCGAGGATCTGGAAGAGTTGGGTGGCCGTCCAAAAACGTTACAAGGTTGTCCCACGAGGAGCGTAATCCATCAAAGTGATTTTTCTTCTCCCCCCTCCTGTTCCAACCCCCTGTCTCCTTTGCAACGTACTCATTTTCCTCTCAGAGGGTGTGACATTCATAAAGGATGCTGCGGCTGGGCTGGTGCCACTTCCTGCCAAGGTTTGGGAAGCTAGAAGTGCGTCTTAGAAGTGTGCCTACAGCTGATGGGTGTGGGTGTCTCCTCTACTCTTCTCTTCCCACGTAGCCCTGTTCCAAGACTCTCACTCTGCTGTCTTCCTTCCCCTTCTTCCTTACAATTTGTTTTATTTTGTTCTTTCATTCTCAGGGCTTCTTTCATCTATACAGCCTTCTCAGATCAGAGATCAACTAAATTACTTGAGCAAGAAAGCAAGCTGTTTGAAGAACATGGAGAGAACATGCGTTGTGAGTTAAAGGTCAGTTCCAAAGTCAGGGTGATATGACCCCTGTGAACCCTTCCTGACCTGAAGACACAGGGTATCTGATCCTCTGACTGTGGAAAAGACAGCCTTACATACCTGATGTAAGGCCGTCTTGTCAATCCGGCTACCTGTCAATCTGGCTCAGTTCTAGACAGCCTAATCCGCTCTCTGCAAACGTTAAGGAAAATGTATCTTTCACTCCCCTCCTGCTTCAGCAAGATTCAAGCAAACCTATACAGGGGTGGACTGAGACCAGAAATCGTCTCGGGGATTTCTAACACACCGGCTCATTTCCTTCCTTGAGGCCCCACTATTAGCCAGATACTGATCATTTTGCAACTACATACGACTGCAACTCGGATTCTGTTGATGCGCTGACCTAGAAAATGTCCAGACAGACAGACGGACAGAGGGACAGAGGGACAGACAAGAGGAAAAACGCAAACACCGTCTGACATGTTTGCGGTGCATTTGGCTCAGGCAGCGAGATTCCTTTAGGATCTGAGAGTGTGTCAGAGAAGAGAGGAGAGGCGAGGATAGAGAACATAGTCAGAGCGATTGTTCTTCCATGTGGAAAGGTGACACAAAGAGAAATGTGAGCGGGTCTTCCAGTGGGAGGGGGTTGTGAGAGAAATCTAGAGACAGAATAAACGAGGTACAAAGATTGTTGATGTAAGGAAGCTAGCTGAAAGGAATATGATAGAGTAAATAATGTTACAGCAAAAATGTGAAATATTACTGCAGTGGAATACAGTATCAGGGCATAGTATACTGAAGGCTCATTGAACACAGTCTGGCAGTCTGGACACACACACAAATGCAGGTGTATGCACACACACAGCACAGCCAGGGTATAGGGAGGGACAGAATGTTGTGTTACAGCAGAGTAGAGAGAGACTCTCCACAGCGCCATAGAGAGAGTCCATAAACAGTGATGGATGGCACATCATCATTTAACTCTTTAGTGACTTTTCAACAGTGTCACACCCCACAAAGCACCTGCAAGTGGTTGCAGCAGACAGTACAGACAAAGTGAAAAAGGCAGAGAGCACAATAGAAAGGAAATGCAGACAAAATGAGGCCCAAGTGGGACAGGAAAAGTCACCATCCCACACATACTAGCTGTATCTCGAGCAGGGGTAGGCAACTGGATTCAGCCGTGTCAGAGTGGATGGTCAGAGGACAGGAACATAATTATAATTAATTAGAAAAATACAAAAACATATATTTGTCGACCCCTGATCTAGAGTATGAAAAATTCACTATCTCCTCCACTCACTTATCCTCCCCTGCCAACACAGAGAGAGAACGATTGAGAGCTAGAGAGAGAAATACTAGACAGACCTCCCCTGCCAAACTAGAATGCTATTTGACCCTAAACAGAGAGTACACAGTGGCAGAATAACTGACCACTGTGACTGACCCAAACTTAAGGAAAGCTTTGACTATGTACAGACTCAGTGAACATAGCCTTGCTATTGAGAAAGGCTGCATTAGGCAGACTTGGATCTCAATAGAAGGCAGGCTATGTGCACACTGCCCACGAAATGAGGTGGAAACTGAGCTCACTTCCTAACCTCCTGCCAAATGTATGACCATAGAGACACATATTTCTTTCAGATTACACAGATCCACAAAGAATTTGAAAACAAACCCAATTTTGATAAACTCCCATATCTACTGGATGAAATACCACAGAGTGCCATCACAGCAGTAAGATGTGTGACCTGTTGCCACAAGAAAAGGGAAACCAGTGAAGAACAAACACCATTGTAAATACAACCCATATGTGTGTTTATTTATTTTCCCTTTTGTACTTTAACCATTTGCACATCATTACAACACTGTATATATACATAATATGACATTTGTAATGTGTTTATTCTTTTGGAACTTGTTTATTTCACTTTTGTATATTATCTACTTCACTTGGCTTGGCAATGTTAACATATGTTTCCCATGCCAATAAAGCCCCTTGAATTGAATGTAAAAAGAGAATGATCGGGAGCGAGAAAGAGAGAGAGAAAGAGAGAGGCTCTGCTCACACTTTCTGGTCTGAGGCCAAACCACATGACTAACTTTGGACACTTTATGGAACACAAAGCCTTCACTATCTCTGGAATATCCAAGGCCTGAGGTCATCTGCCTTTGACCTAAAGAACAGGAACCTGGAATTCACCAAAGAAATCAGAAATACAGACATTGTCATCCTACAAGAAACATGTTTATCGAGGAGATGGACTGACTGGTTGCCCTCTAGGTTACAGAGAGATGGTAGTCCCGTCCACCAAACTACCATGTGTGAAACAGGGAAGGGACTCAGGGGGTATGCTAATTTGATATAGAGCAGACCTAACTCACTCTATTAAATTAATCAAAACAGGAACAATTTATATTTGGATAGAAATTCAAAAAGAAATGATCTCAACAGAGAAAAATGTCCACCTGTGTGCTGCCTATATCCCCCCACCAGAATCCCCATACTTTAAGGAAGACAGCTTCTCCATCCTAGAGGGGGAAATCATTATTTTCCAGGCTCAGGGATATGTACTAGTCTGTGGCAACCTAAATGCCAGAACTGGACAAGAACCTGACACCTTCAGGGCACAGGGGGACAAACACCTACATGGAGGTGACAGCATCTCCCCCCATATGTCCCCCTAGGCACAACTACGACAACATAACCAACAAAAACGGGTCACAGCTCCTGCAGCTCTGTTGCATGCTGGGTATGTACATAGTCAATGGAAGGCCTTGAGGGGACTCCTATGGTAGGTACACCTGTAGCTCATATTTTGGCAGTAGTACTGTAGACTACTTTATCACTGACCTCAACCCAGAGTCTCTCAGAGCGTTCACAGTCAGCCCACTGACACCCCTATGAAATCACAGTCTACTTGAACAGAGCATACTCAATCACGAGGCATCAAAGCCAAAGGAACTGAATAATATTAAGAAATGCTATAGATGGAAGGAAAGTAGTGTGGAAACCTATCAAAAAACTATTAGGCAACAAACTCAATCCCTTTTAGACAACTTCCTGGACAAAGTCTTTCAATGTAATAGTGAAGGTGTACACTTGGCTGTAGAAAACCTAAACCGTATATTTGACCTCTCAGCTTCCTTATCAAATCTAAAAACTTCAAGTAGACAACCTAAGAAAATGAACAACAATGACAAATGGTTTGATAAAGAATGCAAAATCCTTGTAATGGCCGTCGTCGGTGGAATAAGGTGAGGACCAAGGTGCAGCGTGGTAAGTGTTCATGATTTTTAATTATAATCAAAACTGAACACTAAACAAAACGACAAATTGGAAGAAAGAACAAAGGAAACAGTCCTGTCTAGTGAATACCACAAAACAGAAAATAAACACCCACCACACGGGTGGAAAAAGACTACCTAAGTATGATTCTCAATCAGAGACAACTAACGACACCTGCCTCTGATTGAGAACCATACCAGGCCAAACTCAAAAACCAACATAGAAACACAAACAGACTGCCCACCCCAACTCACGCCCTGACCATACTAAAACAAAGACAAAACAAAGGATCTAAGGTCAGAACGTGACAAACCTAAGAAAGAAATTGAGAAACCTATCCAACCAAAAACAGAGACCCAGAAAACCTATAAAAAACGCCTTCATTATGGTGAATCACTAAAACAATACAGAAATACACTATGGAAAAAGAAGGAACAGCAGGTCAGAAATCAGCTAAATGTAATTGAAGAATCCATAGAATCTAACCACTTCTGGGAAATTGGAACACACTAAACAAATACAAAGAGTTGTCTATCCAAAACAGATATGTATGGATAAACCACTTCTCCAATCTTTTTTGGCCTTATAACAAAGAACAGCAAAAACATATACATGATCAAATACAAATCTTAGAATAAACAATTAAAGACTACCAGAACCCACTGGATTATCCAATTACATTGAATGAACTACAAGACAAAATACAAACGCACCAATCCAAAAAGGCCTGCGGTGTTGATGGTATCCTCAATGACATGATAAAATATACAGACAACAAATTGCAACTGGATATACTTTTACTCTTTAACATCCTCCTTATCTCTGGCATCTTCCCTAATATTTGAAACCAAGGACTGATCACCCCAATCCACAGAATTTTAGACAAATTTGACCCCAATAACTACCATGGAATATGCATCAACAGCAACCTTTGGAAAATCCTCTGCATTGTCATTAACAGCAGACTTGTACATTTCCTCAGCGAAAACAATGTACTGAGCAAATGTCAAAAATTACCATTCGACAGACCACATAGTCCCCTTGCACACCCTAATTGACAAACACACAAACCAAAACAAAGGAAAAGTCTTCTCATGCTTTGTTGATTTCAAAAAACTTTTGACTCAATTTGGCATGAGGGTCTGATATACAAATTGATGGAAAGTGGTGTTGGGGAAAAACATACAATGTTATAAAATCCATGTACACAAACAACAAGTGTTTGGTTAAAATTGGCACAAAATCACACATTTCTTTCCACAGGGCTGTGGGATGAGACAGGGATGCAGCTTAAGCCCCACCCTCTTCAACATATATATCAGTGAATTGGCGAGGGCACTATAACATTCTGCAGCACCCGTCCTCACCCTACTAGAATCTGATGTCTACTGTTTTCTGATCTGGTGCTTTTATCCCCAACCAAGGAGGGCCTACAGCAGCACCTAGATCTTCTGCACAGATTCTGGACATTCCAAAAAAGGTCCAGTTGCCTGGACCACAAATACAAATTCCATCTAGACACCATTGACCTAGAGCACATACCTCAGCCTAAACATCATAGCCACAAGTAACTTCCACAAAGCTGTGAATGATCTGAGAGACCAGGCAAGAAGGGCCATCTATGCCATCAAAAGGAACATAAAATTTGACATACCAATTAGAATCTGGCTAAAAATACTTGAATCAGTTATAGAACCCTTTTCCCTTTATGATTGTAAGGTCTGGGGTCCGCACACCAACTAAAAATTCACAAAATGGGACAAACACTAAATTGTGACTGCATGCAGAATTCTGCAAAAATATCCTCTGTGTACAACGTAAAACACCAAATAATGCATGTAGAGCAGAATTAGGCCGATACCCGCTAATTACCAAAATCCAGAAAAGATCCATTAAATTAGACAACCACCTAAAAGGAAGCAATTCCCAAAACATTCCATAACAAAGTCATCACCTACGGAGAGATGAACCTGGAGAAGAGTCCCTAAGCAAGCTGGTCCTGTGGCTCTGTTCACAAACACAAACAGACCCAACAGAGCTCCAGGACAGCAAAACAATTAGACTCAACGAAATTATGAGAAAACAAAAAGATAATTACTTGACACATTGGAAAGAATTAACAAAAAAAAACTGAGCAAACTAGAATGCTATTTGGCCCTAAACAGAGAGTGCACGGTGCCACAATACCTGAACACTGTAACTGACTCACAATTAAGGAAAGCTTTGTCTATGTACTGGCTCAGTAAGCATAGCCTTGCTATTGAGAAAGGCTGTTGTTGACAGACCTCTCAAGAGAAGAAATGCTATGTGCACACTGCCCAACAAAATGAGGTGGAAACTGAGATGCATTTCCTAACCTCCTGTCAAATGTATGACCATATTAGAAACACATATTTCCCTCAGATTACACAGACCCACAAATAAATCGAAAGCAAATCCAATTTTGATAAACTCCCATATCTATTAGGTGAAATACCACAGTGTGCAATCACAGCAGCAAGATTTGTGACCTGTTGCCACAAGAAGAGGGCAACCAGTGAAGAACAAACACCATTGTAAATACAACCCATATCAATGTTTATTTATTATCCCTTTTGTACTTTAACTTTTTTGCACATCGTTACAACACTATATACAGTACATAATATGACATTTGAAGTGTCTTTATTCTTTTGGAACTGTTGTAAGTGTAATGTTTATTGTAAAAATGTTATTGTTTATTTCACTTTCGTTTGTTATCAATTTCAATTGCGTTGGCAATGTAAACATATGTTTCCCATGCCAATAAAGCTCCTTAAATTGAAATTGAGAGATTGAGGGAGAGGGAGAGAGAGAGACAGATGCAGCAGGAGAGAAAGAGAACAATGATGAAACAGCGACAGTGTGTGATAAATAGGGGGAGGACAAAAGAGAGCTACTGTAGAGAGAGACAGAAAAAGAAAGAGCAATAGGGCAAGAGAGAGGGGCGACATCAATCGCTTTCGCTAAGGCAATGAAAAAGAGAGTCTGAAAAAAAGCAATTGTATGGTGTGACACAGAAGAGCCAAAGAGAGAGAGAAAGAGAATGTAGTAAGTGCACCTAGAGAAAAAAAAATGCATTTACTTTCTCTTTTCACCAGAGAGAGGGCAAAGTAAACCATCTATTACAGTTTACCTTCACCCATGGGAGATGTGAAATTGGGGCACTCAGAGAGGGCAGAATGAGAACCTGAGTTACCTTGCAATTCCCATGACATAACAGGCCTTGAGAGTATCAAAGCAACACATTGAGAGATCAGTAGTATAGTAATATAATAATATATTATAAACTGGGTGGTTTGAGCCCTGAATTCTGATTGGCTGAAAGCCGTGGTATATCAGAACGTATACCATGGCTATGACAAAACAGTTAGTTTTACTGCTCTAATTACACTGGTACCCAGTTTATAATAGCAATAAGGCTCCTCGGGGGTTTGTGATATATGGCCAATATACCACGACAAAAGGCTGTGTCCAGGCACTTCGCGTTGGCCATATACCACACCTCCCCGGGCCTTATTGCTTAAATATATCCCATTTAACAGACACTTTCATCGAAAGCAATTTTGCACGCCCAATTTTTCAGTTTTTGATTTGTTAAAAAAGTTTGAAATATCCAATAAATGTCGTTCCACTTCATGATTGTGTCCCACTTGTTGTTGATTCTTCACAAAAAATACAGTTTTATATCTTTATGTTTGAAGCCTGAAATGTGGCAAAAGGTCGCAAAGTTCAAGGGGGCCGAATACTTTCGCAAGGCACTGTACATATGAGATGACTATGTAAACAAAGTGGCATAGTTAAAAGTGGCTAGTGATACATGTATTACATAAAGATGCAGTAGATGATATAGAGTACAGTATATACGTATACATATGAGATGAATAATGTAGGGTATGTAAACATTATATTAGTTAGCATTGTTTGAAGTGGCTAGTGATATATTTTACATAATTTCCCATCAATTCCCATTATTAAAGTGGCTGGAGTTGAGTCAGTGTGTTGGCAGCAGCCACTCACTGTTAGTGGTGGCTGTTTAACAGTCTGATGGCCTTGAGATAGAAGCTGTTTTTCAGTCTCTCGGTCCCAGCTTTGATGCACCTGTACTGACCTCGCCTTCTGGATGATAGCGGGGTGAACAGGCAGTGGCTCGGGTGGTTGTTGTCCTTGATGATCTTTATGGCCTTCCTGTGACATCGGGTGGTGTAGGTGTCCTGGAGGGCAGGTAGTTTGCCCCCGGTGATGCGTTGTGCAGACCTCACTACCCTCTGGAGAGCCTTACGGTTGTGGGCGGAGCAGTTGCCGTACCAGGCGGTGATACAGCCCGACAGGATGCTCTCGATTGTGCATCTGTAGAAGTTTGTGAGTGCTTTTGGTGACAAGCCACATTTCTTCAGCCTCCTGAGGTTGAAGAGGCGCTGCTGCACCTTCTTTACGATGCTGTCTGTGTGGGTGGACCAATTCAGTTTGTCTGTGATGTGTACGCCGAGGAACTTAAAACTTACTACCCTCTCCACTACTGTTCCATCGATGTGGATAGGGGGGTGTTCCCTCTGCTGTTTCCTGAAGTCCACAATCATCTCCTTAGTTTTGTTGGCGTTGAGTGTGAGGTTATTTTCCTGACACCACACTTAGGACAGTAGATATCCCACTGTCCTAAGTTAAAGATCTTCATCGTATTATCAGTTGTGTTTTGTGAAATAACGAAACAATGTTTAAATGAATGGCCAGAACTAGCACCACATGGAGTGTGCCTCAAATGGCACATTATTCCCTATACTGCACTACGTATGACCAGAGCCTGGGCCAGCACAGTGCCTTCAGAAAGTATTCACAGACCATTATTTTTTTCACATTTTGTTGTGTTACTGCCTGGTTTTAAAATGTATTACATTTTGATTTTGTATAACTGATCTACACACAATACTCCATTATGTCAAAATGGAATTTTGTTTGTAGAACCTTTTTTAATTAATAAAAAATGAAAATCTGAAGTGTCTTGAGTCAATAAGTATTTAACCCCTATTTTTTGGCAAGGCTAAATACATTCAGGAGTAGAAATGTGCTTAACAAATCACATAATAAGTTGCATGGACTCATGTGTTCAATAATATTGGTTAAAATTATTTTTTTATGACTACCCCATCTCTCTACCCCACATATACCATTTTCTGTAAGGTCCCTCAATCTAGTAGTGATTTTCAAGCACAGATTCAACCACAATGCCTTTTAAAGAAGGGCAAGGATTGGTAGATGTGTAAAAGATATTAATTAGGCTTTGGATGGTGTCAATACACCCAGTCACTACAAAGATACAGGTGTTAGAGAGGAAGGAAACTGAGTTAGGAAGCCAAAGGTGATTTAAAAACAGTTCAAAACATCCTGTTTGTAATAAGGCAGTTAAGTAATACTGCTAAAAATATGTAAAATAAATTAATTTTACGTCCTGAATACAAAGCGTTATGTTGGGGGCAAATTAACACAACACATCATTAAGTACCACTCTTCAAATTTTCAAGCATGGTGGTGGCTGCATCATGTTCTGGGTATGCTCGTCATTGCCAAGGACTAGGGAGTTTTTTTAAGATAAAAATAAATGGAAGGGAGCTAAGCACAGGCAAAATCCTAGAGGAATACCTGCTTCAGTCTTCTTTCCAACAGACACTGGGAGATACATTCACTTTTCAGCAGGACAATAACCTAAAACACAAGGCCAAATCTACACTGGAGTTGCTTATCAAGATTACATTAAATTTATCTGAGTAGCTTCGTTAAAGTTTTGATTTTAAATGAGCTTTTTCACCTTTATTTAAATAGGCAAGTCAGTTAAGAACAAATTCTTATTTTCAATGACAACCTAGGAACAGTGGGTTAACTGCCTTGTTCAGAGAAAGAACGACCGATTTGAACCTTGTCAGCCCGGGGATTTGAGCTTGCAACCTTTTGGTTACTAGTCCAATGCTCTAACCACTAGGCTACCTGCCGCCCCAAAAAATAATAATGGACAAATATTGTACAATCATGGTGCAACGCTCTTATAAACTGACCCCCAAAATATTCATAGCTGTAATCTCTGCCAAAGGTGTTTCTAACATGTATTGTCTCAGGCGGGTGAATACTTATCTAATCAAGATATATTAGTGTTCTATTTTTCATAACTGAGTATTTTGTGTAGATCGTTGACCAAAAATTACAATTAAATCCATTTTAAACCCACTTTGTAACCCAATTGTAAAAAGTAAAGGGAAAGTATTCAGAACCCTTGACTTTTTCCACATTTTGTTACGTTACCATCTTATTCGAAAATTGATAAAACATTTTTTTTTCTCAGAAATCTACACACAATAACGACAACGTGAAAACAGGTTATTAGAAATGTTTGCCAATGTGGAAAAAAACAAAACAGAAATACCTTATTTACATACTGTAAGTATTCAAACACTTTGCTATGAGACTCGAAATTGAGGTCAGGTGCATTCTGTTTCCATTGATCATCCATGAGAGGTTTCTACAACTTGATTGGAGTCCACCTGTGGTAAATAAAATTGATTGGAAATTATTTGGGAAGGCACACACACCTGTCTATATAAGGTCCCACAGTTAACAGTGCATGTAAAGCTCTGAGACAGGATTGTGTTGACAAACAGATCTAGGGAATGGTAAAATTCTGCAGCATTCAAGGTCCAAGAACACAGTGGCCTCCATCATTCTTAAATGGAAGACTTTATCAATCACCAAGACTCTTCCTACAGCTGGCCGCCAAGCAAAACTGAGCAATCAGGGAGAAGGGCCTTGGTCAGGGAGGTGATGATGGTCACTCTGCCAGAGCTCCAGAGTTCCTCTGTGGAGATGGGAGAACCTTCCAGAAAGACAACCATCTGTGCAGCACTTCCAAAAACAGGCCTATATGGTATAGTGGCCAGACAGAAGCCTCTCCTCAGTAAAAGGCACATGACATCCCACTTGGAGTTTGACAAAAGGCACCTAAAGACTCTCTGACCATGAGAAACAAGATTCTCTGGTCTGATGAAACCAAGAGTCACGTCAGGAGGAGACCTGGCACCATCCATATGGTGAAGCACGGTAGTGGCAGCATTATGCTGTGGGGATGTTTTTCAGCGGCAGGGACTGGCTACGTAGTCAGGATTAAGGCAAGGATGAACGGAGCAAAGTACAGAAAGGTCCTTGATGAAAACCCACTACAGAGCACTCAAGATCTCAGACTGGGGTGAAGGTTCACCTTCCAACAGGACAACAGGACAATGTCCCTAAGCACACAGCCAAGACAACGCAGGAGTGGCTTCGGGACAAATCTATGAATATCCTTGAGTGGCCTAGCCAGAGCCTGGACTTGAACCCAATCAAACATCTTTGGAGAGACCTGAAAATAACTGTCAGCAATGCTCTTCATCCAACCTGACAGAGCTTGAGATGATCTGCAGAGAAGAAGGGTACAAAAGCTTGTAGCGTCATACCCAAGAAGACTCAAGGCTGTAATCGCTGCCAAAGGTGTTTCAACAATAAAGGGTCTAAATAGTTATGTAAATGTGATATTTCAATTTTTATTTTTAATACATTTGAAAAAAAAAACTAATTTTAGCTTGTCGCTTTATGAAGGGAAAAAAACAATTGAATCAATTTTAGAATAAGGCTGTAACGTAACAAGAAAAAAAGTCAAGGGGTCTGAATAGTTTCCAGCCTGAATTAAAAATGTAATAAATATATTTCTCACTCTTCTACACACAATACTTCATAATGGCAAAGTGAAAACGTGTTTTTAGAATTTGTAGCACATTTCTTGAAATGAAATTCAGAAATACTGTATCTAATATACATTAGTAGTCACACCCCTCAATCCAGGGCCAGCTCTAGCCTTTTGGGGGCCCCAAGCGAGGTTTGGTTGAGGGCCCCTCCCCCCCACTAGCAAAATATTTTAGTGTACCCTTCCCGCCTCTTGACGGTGGAGAGAAACAGTTACGTTTTAAAGTTGATTTCCTGCATTTCTAATAATTTTGCCATAGGGCAGAGATAAAAAATAATTCCTTGCAATTCTACCCATTTTGCCATGACTGTTTTTTTTATTTTATTTTATTTATTTCACCTTTATTTAACCAGGTAGGCTAGTTGAGAACAAGTTCTCATTTACAACTGCGACCTGGCCAAGATAAAGCAACGCAGTGTGACAAACTCAGAGCTACACATGGAATAAACAAACATACAGTCAATAACACAATAGAAAAAGTATATATACAGTGCCTTGCGAAAGTATTCGGCCCCCTTGAACTTTGCGACCTTTTGCCACATTTCAGGCTTCAAACATAAAGATATAAAACTGTATTTTTTTGTGAAGAATCAACAACAAGTGGGACACAATCATGAAGTGGAACGACATTTATTGGATATTTCAAACTTTTTTAACAAATCAAAAACTGAAAAATTGGGCGTGCAAAATTATTCAGCCCCTTTACTTTCAGTGCAGCAAACTCTCTCCAGAAGTTCAGTGAGGATCTCTGAATGATCCAATGTTGACCTAAATGACTAATGATGATAAATACAATCCACCTGTGTGTAATCAAGTCTCCGTATAAATGCACCTGCACTGTGATAGTCTCAGAGGTCCGTTAAAAGCGCAGAGAGCATCATGAAGAACAAGGAACACACCAGGCAGGTCCGAGATACTCTTGTGAAGAAGTTTAAAGCCGGATTTGGATACAAAAAGATTTCCCAAGCTTTAAACATCCCAAGGAGCACTGTGCAAGCGATAATATTGAAATGGAAGGAGTATCAGACCACTGCAAATCTACCAAGACCTGGCCGTCCCTCTAAACTTTCAGCTCATACAAGGAGAAGACTGATCAGAGATGCAGCCAAGAGGCCCATGATCACTCTGGATGAACTGCAGAGATCTACAGCTGAGGTGGGAGACTCTGTCCATAGGACAACAATCAGTCGTATATTGCACAAATCTGGCCTTTATGGAAGAGTGGTAAGAAGAAAGCCATTTCTTAAAGATATCCATAAAAAGTGTCGTTTAAAGTTTGCCACAAGCCACCTGGGAGACACACCATACATGTGGAAGAAGGTGCTCTGGTCAGATGAAACCAAAATTGAACTTTTTGGCAACAATGCAAAACGTTATGTTTGGCGTAAAAGCAACACAGCTGAACACACCATCCCCACTGTCAAACATGGTGGTGGCAGCATCATGGTTTGGGCCTGCTTTTCTTCAGCAGGGACAGGGAAGATGGTTAAAATTGATGGGAAGTTGGATGGAGCCAAATACAGGACCATTCTGGAAGAAAACCTGATGGAGTCTGCAAAAGACCTGAGACTGGGATGGAGATTTGTCTTCCAACAAGACAATGATCCAAAACATAAAGCAAAATCTACAATGGAATGGTTCAAAAATAAACATATCCAGGTGTTAGAATGGCCAAGTCAAAGTCCAGACCTGAATCCAATCGAGAATCTGTGGAAAGAACTGAAAACTGCTGTTCACAAATGCTCTCCATCCAACCTCACTGAGCTCGAGCTGTTTTGCAAGGAGGAATGGGAAAAAATTCAGTCTCTCGATGTGCAAAAATGATAGAGACATACCCCAAGCGACTTACAGCTGTAATCGCAGCAAAAGGTGGCGCTACAAAGTATTAACTTAAGGGGGCTGAATAATTTTGCACGCCCAATTTTTCAGTTTTTGATTTGTTAAAAAAGTTTGAAATATCCAATAAATGTCGTTCCACTTCATGATTGTGTCCCACTTGTTGTTGATTCTTCACAAAAAAATACAGCTTTATATCTTTATGTTTGAAGCCTGAAATGTGGCAAAAGGTCGCAAAGTTCAAGGGGGCCGAATACTTTCGCAAGGCACTGTACAGTGTGTGCAAATGAGATAGGCAATAAATAGGCCATAGTGGCGAAATTATTACGATATGGCAAATTAAAGACTGGGGTGATAGATGTGCAGAAGATGAGTGTGCAAGTAGCAGTACTGGGGTGCAAAGGAGCAAAATAAATCAAATAAATAACAATATGGTGATGAGGTAGTTGGATGGGCTATTTACAGATTGGCTATGTACAGGTGCAGTGATCTGTGAGCTGCTCTGACAGCTGGTTCTTAAAGCCGGTGAGGGAGATATGAGTCTCCAGCTTCAGTGATTTTTGCAGTTCATTCCAGTCATTGGCAGCAAAGAACTGAAAGGAAAGGCAGCCGAAGGAGGAATTAGCTTTGGGGGTGACCAGTGAAATATGGAGCGCGTGCTACGAGTGGGTGCTGCTATGGTGACCAGTGAGCTGAGATAAGGCGGGGCTTTACCTAGCAATGACCTATAGATGACCTGGAGCCAGTGGCTTTGGCGATATGAACCAGGGCCAGCCAACGAGAGCATACAGGTCGCAGTGGTGGGTAATTTATGGGGCTTTGGTGACAAAACAGATGGTACTGTGATAGACTGCATCCAATTTGCTGAGTAGAGTGTTGGAGGCTATTTTGTAAATGACATCGCCGAAGTCAAGGATCGGTAGGATAGTCAGTTTTACTAGGGTATGTTTGGCAGCATGAGTGAAGGATGCCTTGTTGCAAAATAGGAAGCCGATTCTAGATTTCATTTTGGATTGGAGATGATTAATGTGAGTCTGGAAGGAGAGTTTACAGTCTAACCAGACATCTAGGTATTTGTAGTTGTCCACATATTCTAAGTCAGAACCGTCCAGAGTAGTGATGCTGGACGGGTGAGTAGGTGTGGGCAGCAATCGGTTGAAGAGCATGCATTTAGTTTTATTTGCATTTAAGAGCAGTTGGAGGCCACGGAAGGAGAGTTGTAATGGCATTGAAGCTCGTCTGGAGGTTAGTTAACAAAGAAGGGCCAGATGTATACAGAATGGTGTCGTCTGCTTAGAGGTGGATCAGAGAATCACCAGCAGCAAGAGCGACATCAGTGACGTATTCAGAGAAGAGAGTCGGCCCGAGGATTGAACCCCGTGGCACCACCATAGACTGCCAGAGGCAGTGTTGGGAGTGATCAGCCAACGATCAAATTGGGTTGCCTATGGTTTGCAGGGGTGGAAGTAATTAATTAAAAATACTCTTGTTACTGTAATTGATTAGCTTTGTTCGTAATTCAGTAATTTTGATTTTACTCAAGTATGTTTTGAATTAGGTATTGTACTTCGCTCCCTTTTTAAAACCATCCGTTACAGAATACAAATGTGTAGGCTCTCTCTGGTCTGATCCATAATAGACCCTTTTCCAGTACACGAAACACTGAGGTCACGGACACAAACGCATGCGATTCTTGACAGCAGTAAGATAGCCATCGTCACCTGCGCCCATTCAGCATAGCCTAGATTTATGTTTTTATTACTTCTAAACAAAATAACTTTGGGGGGGTTCTCATACGTTTACAATGATGTTTTGATTCTTGCTTGAACAGCCGCTAAGATTATATTTGGTTGTGATCTTTGCAAAATAACTATTTTGGATGCAGCAGTTGTTAGCTAGAATGCTAACGTTCATTGATATTACAGTGGCAAGAAAAAGTATGTGAACCCTTTAGAATTACCTGGATTTTTGCACAAATTGGTCATCAAATTTGATCTGATTTTCATCTAAGTAACAACAATAGACAAACAGTGTGCTTAAAATAATAACACACAAAGTATTGTATTTCTCATGTCTATATTAAATACATCATTTAAACATTCACAGTGTAGGTTGGAAAAAGTATGTGAACTCCTAGGCTCATGATTTCTCCAAAAGCTAATTAGAGTCAGGAGTCAGCTAACCTGGAGTCCAATCAATGAGACGAGATTGGAGATGTTGGTTAGAGCTGCCTTGCCCTATAAAAAAACCACACAAAATTGGAGTTTGATATTCACAAGAAGCATTGCCCGATGTGAACCATGCCACAAACAAAAGAGATCTCAGAAGATCTAAGATGAAGAATTGTGGACTTGCATAAAGCTGGAAAGGGCAACAAAAGTATCTCTAAAAGCCATGATGTTTATCAGTCCACAGAAAGACAAATTGTCTATAAAATGGAGAAAGTTCAGCACTGTTGCTACTCTCCCTAGGAGTGGCCATCCTGCAAAGATGACTGCAAGAGCACAGCGCAGAATGCTCAATGAGGTTAAGAATCCTAGAGTGTCAGGTAAAGACTTACAGAAATCTCTGGAACATGCTAACATTTCTGTTAACAAGTCTACGATATGTAAAACACTAAACAATAATGGTGTTCATGGGAGGACACCACAGAAGAAGCCACTGCTGTCAACAACAACAAAAAACATTGCTGCCTGTCTGAAGTTTGCAAAAGTGCATCTGGATGTTCCCCAGCGCTACTGGCAAAATATCCTGTGGACAAATGAAACTACAGTTGAGTTGTTTGGAAGTAACACACAACACTATGTGTGGAGAAAAAGGCACAGCACAGCACAGCAACATCAAAACCTCATCCTAACTGTAAAGTATGGTGGAGGGAGCATCATGGTTTGCGGCTGCCTTGCTCCCTCAGGGCCTGGACAGCTTGCTATCAACAACCAAAAAATTAATTCCCAAGTTTATCAAGACATTTTTCAGGAGAATGTAAGGCTGTCTGTCCGCCAGTTGAAGCTCAACAGAAGTTGGATGATGTAACAGGACAACGACCTAAAAAACAGAAGTAAATCAACAACAGAATGGCTTCAACAAAAGAAAATAGGACCTCAACCCGATTGAAATGCTGTGGCATGACCTCAAGAGAGCAGTCCCAAGAATATTGCTGAACTCAAACAGTTTTGTAAAGAGGAATGGTCCAGAATTCATCCTGACCACAGAACATGTTTGGTTGAGGTTATTGCTGCCAAAGGAGGGTCAACCAGTTATTAAATCCATGGGTTCACATACTTTTTCTACCCTGCAATGTTAATGTTTACACGGTGTGTTCAATGAAGACATGAATGCGTATAATTGTTTGTGTTTTATTTTATTTTGAGATTCTTCAAAGTATCCACCCTTTGCCTTGATGACAGCTTTGCACACTCTTGGCATTCTCTCAACCAGCTTGATGAGTAATGATTTTCCAACAGTCTTGAAGGAGTTCCCACATATGCTGAGAACGTGTTGGCTGCTTTTCCTTCCTCTGCGGTCCAACTCAACCCAATCCATCTCAATTGAGTTGAGGTCAGGTGAATGTGCAGGCCAGGTCATCTGATGCAGCACTCACATCACTCTCCTTCTTGGTCAAATGGCCCTTACACAGCCTGGAGGTGTGTATTGTCCTGTTGAAAAACAAATGATTGTCCCACTAAGCGCAAACCAGATGGGATGACGTATCACTGCAGAACACTGTGGTAACCATGCTGGTTAAGTGTGCCTTTAATTCTCAATAAATCACTGACACTGTCACCAGTAAAACCCCCACACCATCACACCTCCTCCATGCTTCACGGTGGGAACCACACATGTAGAGATCATCTGTTCACCTACTCTGCATCTCACAAAGACACTGCGGTTGGAACCAAAAATCTCAAATTTGGACTCATCAAACCAAAGGACAGATTTCCACCGGTCTACTGTCCATTGCAAGTTTCTTCTTCTAATTGGTGTCTCCTTTAGTAGTGGTTTCTTTGCAGCAATTCAACCATGAAGACCTGATTCACGCAGTCTCTTCTAAACAGTTGATGTTGAGATGTGTCTGTTACTTGAACTCTGTGAAGCATTTATTTGGACTGCAATCTGAGGTGCAGTTGACTGTAATGAACTAATCCTCTGCAGCAGAGGTAACTCTGGGTCTGCCTTTCCTGTGGCGGTCCTCATGAGAGCCAGTTTCATCATAGCGCTTGATGGTTTTTGCGACTGCACTTGAAGAAACTTTCAAAGTTCTTGACATTTCCCGGATTGACTGACCTTTTGTCTTAAAGTAATGAAGGACTTTCATTCCTCTTTGCTATTTGAGCTGTTCTTGCCACATTATGGACTTGGTCTATTGCCAAATAGGGCTATCTTCTGTATAGCACCCCTACCTTGACACAACAGAACTGATTTGCTCAAACGCATTAAGGAGGAAAGAAATTCCACAAATTAACTTTTAACAAGGCACACCTGTTAATTTAAATGCATTCCAGGTGACTACCCCATGAAGCTGGTTGAGAGAATGCCAATAGTGTGCAAAGCTGTCATCAAGGCAAAGGGTGGCTACTTTGAAGAATCTCAAATATAAAATATATTTTGATTTGTTTAACACCTTTTTGGTTCCAACATGATCCCATAAGTGTTAGTTCATAGTTTAGATTTCTTCATTATTATTCTACAATGTAAATTAAGAATGTAGATGACAAAAAACCCTTGAATGGGTAGGTGTGTCCAAACTTTTGACTGGTATGTACCTAAACAATAAAAACTTAGTTCATACTATACATTGATGTCCTCTCTTCCTTTGTCAATGTATTTAATTGAAAAGATCATGAGTAACAACGTTCAGGTAACCTTAGCGAAATTAGGTCATTATTTTAATTTTAAAAGGAACTAAGTTACTTTTAGTCTGAGTACTTATTAAATTAGCGACTTTTTACTTTTACTTGAGTAGTTGTTTACACCAGTAGTTTTACTTCGACTTGAGTAAAATGTCATTAAAGTAACAGTACTTCTACTTGAGTAGGAAAATGCAGTACTCTTTCCACCCATGATGGTTTACAAACCAAAGACTAATATTCAAGAGCCAAGACCAATATTTATACCAGGACACTGGTTCCAAGATCCAGACCCAGACACAGTGATTTGAGACCATGACAAGTTCAAGACATAATTTATGTGGTCTTGAGTGGTCTCAAGACCAAGACCACTAGAACAACAGTCCATGGGCCATTTCTTAAATTGTAAGAAACTCAAGTAGAGTAAACTCGAGTACAGTACAGAGCACAGTACAGTAAAGTACAGTGTAGTGCACAGTAGAGTACAATAGAGTAGGTTAAAGTACAGTATAGTAAAGCACAGTACAGTAAAGTACAGTACAGTAGATTACTGTACAGTAGAGCACAGTACGGTCTGTCTTCCTATATACAGGAGAGAGAGAGAGAGAGAGAGAGAAAGAGAGAGAGAGAGAGAGAGAGAAAGACACAGACAGAGATGGAGAGAGAGAGAGCGCTGGTGTGTCTACATCCCTGGACAGCCTCTATTGATCGCCACCCGGCACACATCACCACAACTTTCACAAATTGCTATTGAGAAGTGACCTGTAATGCAATTACTCCTCAATCCGGGGCCTCGGACACCATCAATTATTAAAAGCTGCCCGAGCCACGGCATGGCTGATACTGTTCCACCTCCACTCCCCATGTTGTCATTCTGCTCCCCCAGATAAAACATATTATGGCTATGGGCAAAATGTCTACATTGGGATTATTGGAATTAAAGGTGTTACATATTCCAGAGGTGTGTGTGTATGTCCTCTATTGAAGCTATACCTATGGACTCTGGTTAAAAGTAGTGCACTATACATTATATGGAATAGGGTGCCATTTGCGATGCATCCATGGTCTTTGTGCAGACGGGCCCGCCCTCTTAACCCCCCTTCTCTCCCAACACCCACACTCACAGAACCGAACCCCTGCCTCACCCAGAGAGCCAGGCAGTTATTGACCAATGAGGCGACTTATTGAGAAAGCTGCCATGAAACTGGGTCGAGCAGCCAATCAATGCTATAGATTTCTGGACCCGGCATTATCTCTCCTCGGGAAAAAAGAAACAGACACAAAATCAGTGGTACTGAGACGCCTCTCTCTCTCTCTCTATCTCTCCCTCCATCACCCATCTCTCCTTTCCTTTCCTTTCCTTTCCCTCAGTTCTTTTTGTCCCTGTGTTGAACCGGTGTAAGGGAGAGAGGGAAAGAGGGATGGCAGAAGGGTGTGTGTGTATATGAACAGGCTCTGAAATGACACATTGATTCACGAGCTTCTAAATATTTTCATCTGGCTCCCAGTTTGAACTATTACAGTATGAGTCAATCGGTACCGGATTTTTGTGTGTGTGTGTCTGTCTGTCTGTCTGTCTGTCTGTCTGTCTGTCTGTCTGTCTGTGCGTGTTTGAATGCTCACGGCTTTACACGTGTGTATTTGTGTATGTGTGTTTATGAGTGCGAGAGAGTATTTGTGTGTGGGTGTTTACAAACAAGGTACAGGCTGATCATGCCCCGTGTTCCCCCCCCCCCCTCCCTGCTAGGGAGGCCCTGTGCCAAAATCAATAAAGGCTTTCTGATGCATCATGCTGTTGTATGAGTCTGAAACGTGAGAGGGGATCATAAATATGTCGTCCAGAGGCACACATTGGGACAGGTCCTGTTTTATACAGGTCATTTACACTGTGAATTATTTCATAGACGCACACTTTGAATAAATAATCTAATGCAAGATTTCTTATGTTTAGTTTATGTCTGGCATTAGTTTGACCTCAGCATAAGTTCTTCTTTGTAAATGGTGGGAACCTGATAATGTGCCAGCAGCTGTGAAAACCTGTGGTGATACACAAGTACACAGTCTAATCAATGTCAATCAGTAATCAGTCACTTCAACTGTGATTATGATACATAAAAACAAAGAAGTATCTTATCCTACTAAAATACATACTAGTAGTTTAGCTGACTCCACACAAAGAACTGTATTACCAAATTACCAATCTGGCCCTCATACCATCATGGCCACCTTATCATCCCTAATATACAATTGGCTCATTCATCCCCTTCCTCTCCCTTGTAACTATTCCGCAGGTCGTTGGAATGTGTTCTCAGTCAACTTACCTGGTAAGGGTTAATAAATAACATATACAATGTTGAATGCACCACTAACTGATACAATCCATTAACACTAGCATTGCTACATTCTCCAAAAAAAGCTAGCCAGGAAATTCTGGACATTGCTAGATATCCATCTAAACGTCAACATGCTAGGAAGTCGAAAATAAGATCAAACTTCCAAAAGTTGAACTATCACTTGTAATAATAGGTCAGAGATACTCAAATCAAGCACAGTTTCACTTTTTTTGTTGCCTGGTAGGTAACTGCATTCACCTGGTGCACTGGGTCTAAATCAAACCCTGACTAAAGGGCGAGAATGAAGTGGAAATCAAGCTCCAGATTTGAGTATCCCTGCATTTGGAAAGTATTCAGACCCCTTGACTTTTTCCACAGTTTGTTACGTTACAGCCTTATTCTAAAATCGATTGAAGATTTTTTTTCTGTTATCAATCTATACACAATACCCCATAATGAAAAACTGAAAACAGGTTTATAGAAATTTTTGCACATTTAAAAAAAATACAAAACAGAAATACCTTATTTACAGAGGTATTCAGAGCTCAGGTGCATCCTGTTTCCACTGATCATCCTTGAGAGGTTTCTACAACTTGATTGGAGTCCACCGGTGGTAAATTCAATTGATTTCACATGATTTGGAGAGAAACACACCTTATAAGTACCCATAGTTGACCGTGCATGTAAGCACGAAAACCAAGCCATGAGGTCGAAGGAATTGTTCGTAGAGCTCCGAGACAGGATTGTGTCGAGGCACAGATCTGGGGAAGGGACCCAAACATTTCTGTAGCATTGAATGTCCCCAAAAACACAGTGGCCTTCATCATTCTTAAATGGAAGAAGTTTGGAACCACCAAGACTCTTCCTAGAGCTGGTGGCCCGGCCAAACTGAGCAATCGGGGGAGAAGTTCCTTGGTCAGGGAGGTGACCAAGAACCCGATGGTCACTCTGACAAAGCTCCAGAGTTCCTCTGTGGAGATGGGAGAACCTTCCAGAAGGAAAACCATCTCTGCAGCACTCCACCAATCAAGTGTTTATGGTAGAGTGGCCAGACGGAAGCCACTCATCAGTAAAAGGCACATGACAGGCCTTGGAGTTTGCCAAAAGGCAACTAAAGGACTCTTTAGACCATGAGAAACAAGATTATCTGGTCTGATGAAACCAAGAACTCTTTGGCCTGAATGCCAAGCATCACGTCTGGAGGAAACCTCGCACCATCGCTACGGTGAAGCATGGTGCTGACAGCATCATGCTGTGGGGATGTTTTTCAGCGGCATGGACTGGGAAACTAGTCAAGATGGAGGGAAAGATGAACGGAGCAAAGTACAGAGAGATCTTTGATTAAAACCTGCTCCAGAGTGCTCAGGACCTCAGACTGGGGGGGGGGGGGGGGGGGGGGGTGACAGTTCACATTCCAACAGGACAACGACCCTAAGTACACAGCCAAGACAACGCAGGAGTGGCTTCGGGACAAGTCTCTGAATGTCCTTGAGTGGCCCAACCAAAGCCCAAACATTAACCCAATCAAACATCTCTGGAGAGACATGAAAATAGCTGTGCAGCGACACTCCCTATCCAACCTGACAGAGCCTGAGAGAATCTGCAGAGAATAATGGGAGAAACTCCCCAAATACATGTATGCCAGGTTTGTAGCCTCATACCCAAGAAGACTTGAGGCTGTAATTGCTGCCAAGGGTGCTTCAAGAAAGTATTCAGTAGAGGGTCTGAAAACTTATGTAAAAGGGATTTTTATATATATATAAATTTGTACATATATACATTTATTATACATTTGCAAAAAAATATATAATAACTGTTTTTGCTTTGTCATTATGGGTTATTGTGTGTAGATTGATGAGAGGGATAGTTGGGTAAAAAGAAAAGAAGCAAATGCAGATTACGCAGCATATAAAATGTCCCACTGCCTTTCTCATCTCTCTGCCAAGTCCCTGTTCTTTCCCTAATGAACTAATTTGATGCGTTTTGCCGTCTTTACCTCTATAAGGCTTCATAGAAGGCATCTCCCAAACTCGTCTGCTTCTTTAAGATTGGCTGCTCATACTTGGACTGTCCCAGACAATTATAACTGTTTACTTAACATTCACAATGAGTCGACAAATCTGAGCAATCATCGGCGGATCCGATTAGGGATTGACTAATTAGCATTTCTTATTAAATGATGGTGATGGGTAGTGACTTCAGTTACATTTATTTGACAAACGCTACGGGGGCTGGTCTCGTCTAGTCGCTAAAGCTTTCAAAATGTATGGATCGCTACATGAAAAAGGGCCCTTTATTGCTAACATAGATGCCGTACCACGTACAACACTCAATAAGACAAAAACTTCCAACGCAAACACATTCCATGTGAATGTAAAATCCCCTTCTCGTTCAAGCCAAATATTTAATCTCTCTTATTTTTTTGTGTGTGACTATGCCATTCCTGCTCTGTGGGAAGAAGGGAAGGGCGGATTAAATAAGAGAAAGAGTGAGGGATCCACAGCGGCAGAGGCAGCACACGCCTCCTCTCTTCCCCACTGCACGTCTATGATGTCATAATCATTCACATCAAAGGCTTTCTGCTCAACACGGCGACTGTCAACCTCCCTGGAGGCGTCATTAAAAAACGAACAGACCCAACCGAGCGAGCCCTGACAGAGACGCATCAAAACTCAGGCAAATCAACACACACGTACGCACGCACGCAGACCCGCGCGTGCACATGCATGCATGCACACACACACATCAGCTATAAATAGGCCGGCTCTGATGTGATGCTGTGTGGTTTCTTCTTGTGGGTTAGTGTGACTGTCAGAGGGAGAATGAAAAGGGGAGGTGAGGGGGAGAAAGAAGGAGATTGAGGCATGGAGAGAAAGAAAGCGAACAAACGTGAAAAGGGACATGTGTGGGCATGTGTGGTAGTGTATACAGTATGTCAACAGAAAGTTAGGAAATAAATACAAATGTGTGGTACATTTGAGAATAAACGTGTGGTGGCGAGCTGCATGGGTGTCGAATTGGTTTATCATTTGATATTGTTCTAATTGTTTTTACATTTTATTTCACCTTTATTTAACCCTGTAGGCTAGTTGACAACAAGTTCTCATTTACAACTGCGACCTGGCCAAGATAAAGCAAAGCAGTGCGACACAAACAACAACACAGAGTTACACATGGAATAAAAGAAATAGAGTCAATAATACAATAGAAAAAGTCTATATACAGTGTGTGCAAATGAGGTAGGATAAGGGAGGTAAGGCAATAAATAGGCCATAGTGGAGAGATAATTACAATATAGCAATTAAACACTGGAGTGAAATATGCGCAGAAGATGAATGTGCAAGTAGAGATACTGGGGTGCAAAGGAGCAAAATAAATAAATAACAGTATGGGGACGAGGTAGTTGGATGGGCTATTTAACAGACGAGCTATGTACATGTGCAGTGATATGTGAGCTGCTCTGCGAGCTGGTGCTTAAGGTTATTGAGGGAGATATGAGTCTACAGCTTCAGTGATTTTTTTCAGTTCGTTTCAGTCATTGGCAGCAGAGAACTGGAAGGAAAGGGGGCCAAAGGAGGAATTGGCTTTGGGGGTGACCAGTGAAATATACAGTTGAAGTCGGAAGTTTACATACACTTAGGTTGGAGTCATTTAAACTCCACAAATGTCTTCTTAACAAACTATAGTTTTGGCAAGTCAGTTAGGACATCTACTTTGTGCATGACACAAGTAATTTTTCCAACAATTGTTTACAGACAGATTATTTCACTTATAATTCACTGTAGCACAATTCAAGTGGATCAGAAGTTTACATACACTAAGTTTACTGTGCCTTTAAACAGCTTGGAAATTCCAGAAAATGATGTCATGGCTTTAGAAGCTTCTGATAGGCTAATTGACATCATTTGAGTCAATTGGAGGTGTACCTGTGGATGTATTTCAAGGCCTACCTTAAAACTCAGTGCCTCTTTGCTTGACATTGTGGGAAAATCGTAGGAAATCAGCCAAGACCTCAGAAAAGAATTGTAGACCTCCACAAGTCTGGTTCATCCTTGGGCGCAATGTCCAATGCCTGAAGGTACCACATTCATCTGTACAAACAATAGTAGGCAAGTATAAACACCATGGGACCACGCAGCCGTCATACCGCTCAGGAAGGAGACGTGTTCTGTCTCCTAGAGATGAACGTACTTTGGTGCGAAAAGAGCAAATCAATCCCAGACAACAGCAAAGGACTTTGTGAAGATGCTGGAGGAAACAGGTACAAAAGTATATATATCCACAGAAAAACGAGTCCTATAGCGACATAATCTGAAAGGCCACGCAGCAAGGAAGAAGCCACAGCTTCAAAACCGCCATAAAAAAGCCAGACTACGATTTGCAACTGCACATGGGGACAAAGATTATACTTTTTGGAAAATGTCCTCTGGTCTGATGAAACAAAAATAGAACTGTTTGGCAATAATGACCATCGTTATGTTTGGAGGAAAAAGGGGGAGGCTTGCAAGCCGAAGAACACCATCCCAACCGTGAAGCATAGGGGTGGCAGCATCATGTTGTGGGAGTGCTTTGCTGCAGGAGGGTCTGGTGCACTTCACAAAATAGATGGAATCATAAGGCAGGAACATTATGTGGATATATTGAAGCAACATCTCAAGACATCAGTCAGGAAGTTAAAACTTGGTTGCAAAAGGATCTTCCAAATGGACAATGACCCCAAGCATACTTCCAAAGTTGTGGCAAAATGGCTTAAGGACAACAAAGCCAATGTATTGGAATGGCCATCAGAAAGCCCTGACCTCAATCTTATAGAACATTTGTGTGCAGAATTGAAAAGGCGTGTGCGAGCAAGGAGGCCTACAAACCTGACTCAGTTACACCAGCTCTGTCAGGAGGAATGGGCCAAATTTCACCCAACTTATTGTGGGAAGCTTGTGGAAAGTTATCAAAACGTTTGACTCAAGTTAAAGAATTTAAAGGCAATGCTACCAAATACTAATTGAGTGTATGTAAACTTCTGACTCATTGGGAATGTGATGAAAGAAATAAAAGCTGAAATAAATCATTCTCTCTATTATTATTCTGACATTTCACATTCTTAAAATAAAGTGGTGATCCTAACTGGCCTAAGACAGGGAATTTCTACTAGGATTAAATGTCAGGAATTGTGAAAAATTGAGTTTAAATGTATTTGGCTAAGGTGTATGTAAACTACTGACTTCAACTGTACCTTCTGGAGCGCATGCTACGGGTGGGTGCTGCTATGGTGACCAGTGACCTGAGATAAGGCGGTGCTTTACCTAGCAAAGACTTTTAGATGACCTTGAGCCAGTGGGTTTGGCAAAGAATTTGAAGAGCATACAGGTCGCAGTGGTGGGTAGTAGATGGGACTTTGCTGACAAAATGGATGGCATTGTGATAGACTGCATTCAGTGTTGGAGGCTATTTTGTAAATGACAATGCCAAAGTCAAGGATCGGTAGTATAGTCAGTTTTACGAGGGTATGTTTGGCAGCATGAGTGAAGGATGCTTTGTTGTGAAATAGGAAGCCAATTCTAGATTTAATTTTGGATTGGAGATGCTTAATGTGAGTCTGGAAGGAGCGTTTACAGTCTAACCAGACATCTAGGAATTTGTAGTTATCGACATATTTTAAGTCAGAACTGTCCAGAGTAGGGATGCTGGACGGGCGGGCGGGAGCGGGCAGCGATCGGTTGAAGAGCATGCATTTACTTTTACTTGCATTTAAGAGCAGTTGGGGGCCACGGAAGGAGTGTTGTATGGCATTGAAGCTCATCTGGAGGGTTGTTAACACAGTGTCCAAAGAAGGGCCAGAAGTATACAGAATGGTGTCGTCTGCGTAGAGGTGGATCAGAGACTCACCAGCAGAAAGAGCAACATCATTGATGTATACAGAGAAAAGAGTTGGCCCGAGAATTTAATCCTGTAGCACCCCCATGGAGACAGGCCCTCTGATTTGACACACTGAACTCTGTCAGAGAAGTAGTTGGTGAACCAGGCGAGGCAGTCATTTGAGACACCAAGGCTGATGAGTCTGCCGATAAGAATGTGGTGATTGACAGTGTCGAATGCCTTGGCCAGGTCGATGAATACAGCTGCACAGTATTGTCTCTTATCGATGACGGTTATGATATCGTTTAGGACCTTGAGCGTGGCTGAGGTGCACCCATGACCAGCTCGGGAAACCAGATTGCATAACGGAGAAGGTACGGTGGGTTTCAAAATGGTCGATGATCTGTTTGTTAACTTGGTTTTCGAAGACCTTCGAATGGCAGGGAAGGATAGAAATAGGTCTGTAGCAGTTTGGGTCTAGAGTATCTCCCCCTTTGAAGAGGGGGATGACTGCGGCAGCTTTTCAATCTTTGGGGATCTCAGATGATACGAAAGAGAGGTTGACAAGGCTAGTAATAGGGGTTGCAACAATTTTGACAGATAATTTTAGAAAGAGAGGGTCCAGATTGTCTAGCCCAGCTGATTTGTAGGGGTCCAGATTTTGTAGCTCTTTCAGAACATCAGCTATCTGGATTTGGGTGAAGGAGAAATGGGGGAGGCTTGGGCAAGTTGCTGCGGGGGGTGCAGGGCTGTTGACCGGGGTAGCCAGGTGGAAAGCACGGCCAGCCGTAGAAAAATGCTTATTGAAATTCTCAATTATCGTGTATTAATCAGGGGTGACAGTGTTTCCTAGCCTCAGTGTAGTGGGCAGCTGGGAGGAGGTGCTCTTCTTCTCCATGGTCTTTACAGTGTCCCAAAACATTTTGGTGTTTGTGTTACAGGATGCACATTTCTGTTTGAAAAAGCTAGCCTTTGCTTTCCTAACTGCCTGTGTATATTGGTTCCTAACTTCCCTGAAAAGTTGCATATCACGGGGGCTATTCGATGCTAATGCAGTACGCCACAGGATGTTTTTGTGCTGGTCAAGGGCAGTCAGGCCTGGAGTGAACCAAATGTTCCTGGTTCTACATTTTTTGAATGGGGCATTCTTATTTAAGATGGTGAGGGAAGCACTTTTAAAGAATAACCAGGCATCGTCTACTGACAGAATGAGGTCAATATCCTTCCAGGATACCCGGGCCAGGTTGATTTGAAAGGCCTGCTCACTGAAGTGTTTTAGGGAGCGTTTGACAGTGATGAGGGGTGGTCGCTTGACCGCAGACCCATTATGGACACAGGCAATGAGGCAGTGATCGCTGAGATCCTGGTTGTAGACAGCAGAGGTGTATTTGGAGGGCAGGTCGGTTAGCATGATATCTATGAGGGTGCCCGTGTTTACGGATTTGAGGTTGTACCTAGTGGGTTCATTGATCATTTGCGTGAGATTGAGGGCATCAAGCTTAGATTGTAGGATGGCCGGGGTGTTAAGCATGTCCCAGTTTAGGTTACCTAACAGCATGAGCTCTGAAGACAGATGGGGGGCAATCAATTCACATATGGTGTCCAGGGCACAGCTGGGGCAGAAAGTGGTCTATAGCAAGCAGCAACGAGGAGAGACTTGTTTCTGGAGAGGTGGATTTTTAAAAGTAGAAGCTCAAATTTTTGGGGTACAGACCTGGATATTAAGACAGTTCTCTGCAGGCTATCTATGCAGTAGATTGCAACTCCACCCCCTTTGGAAATTCTATCTTGTCTGAAAATGTTCTAGTTAGGGATGGATATTTCAGGATTTTTGTTCTTCCTAATCCAGGATTCAGACACGGTTCGAACATCCGGGTCGGCAGAATGTGCTAAAGCAGTGAATAAAACAAACTTAGGGAGGAGGCTTCTAATGTTAACATGCATGAAACCAAGGCCTTTATGGTTACAGAAGTCAACAAATGAGAGCGCCTGGGAAATGTGAGTGGAGCTAGGCGTTGCAGGGCCTGGATTAACCTCTACATCACCAGAGGAGCAGAGGAGGAGTAGGATAAGGGTACGTTTAAAGGCTATAAGAACTGGTCGTCTAGTACGTTCGGAACAGAGAGTAAAAGGAGCAGGTTTCTGGGCACGGTAGAATAGATTCAAGGCATAATGTACAGACAAATGTATGGTAGGATGTGAATACAGTGGAGGTAAACCTAGGCATTGAGTGACGATGAGAATGATATTGTCTCTATAAACATAATTATTTTACCATTCGTTTACCATATATTCTCCTGGCTGTATGAGAAGGTGTTTGAGGGGACATACAGTACATAGAGCAAATGGGCACCCTCTTCCCAATTTAGTGCACTAGCTATGGTCAGAAGTAGTACACTATATAGGGAATAGGGTACAAAGACTATTACACTGTGGTGGTATCTTACCCCTGGCAGGGTCTTCTGCTCGTGGAGGGCATTCTGAGCTTTCAGGGCCGACTCTCTGGTACAGTAGGTAAGGAAGGCACAGCCTGAGAGAGAGGACAGAGAGGGCAGAGAGATGGTAAAGAAATGTTAGCATACTGGGACAAACACTGAGACAGCAACTGGAGGAGGAGACCACTCAAAACCATCACAGAGAAAAGCCAAAAACAACACAAACATCTGTCCCCTGAGTATGAGAGGAAGAGAGAGAGAGTGAGAGAGAGAGAGAGAGATAGCTCCACAAACACACACACACACACACACACACACACACACACACACACACACATACACACACAGCAAGCCTGCAGCTAAATAATTATATATCTGTGTGCACAGATCTGTGTTCTTGCTTTAAAGACAACCGTTTAGTTTTGCTTACGAAAACGACTTACTCTACAGTATATATGAGGAACTATTTACTTTCCCTATTGCCACTTCTTATGTAGCAGAGATTTGGAAATGTGTGAAAGCTAATCTAGCTACAGTAGCTACTTTCTTCCATAACATGTCAAATCTGATGTGGCTCGCCCTCTCTCTCCCTGCCAGTCTAAGTCTGCGGTTATCCAGTCGTCCATCGGTGTGTGTCAGTCCTCACTTTGCTGTGACAAGGCAGACATTTCCCTGACAGCCTCTCTCTCCGCTCTATATGTTCCCACAATCCCTTGTTTCCTTAGCACCTGGCTGACGTGAGGGGGCTGCCAGAGGAATGCCAGGGACTCAGGCAAACGAAGAGATACCTCGGAAACATGTCACTCACACAGGCCCCCTTGACAGAAAGCCTATGTAGTGCTGTCATAAGGCTGACATAGTATCAGCTATGTCAACTAAAGGGAATCTTATTTAGAACTGTCCAACTTTTGATTGTAAATGTTATTATGGAGACCCTCCATGTGCAAATATATACGTAACACAAGAAACCATGGAACCATGTTCAGAGGACATTTGAAAACGTTATGCAAACATTCAAGTAACATCCCTACTCATAGACCTCTAAAATTTAGCTTGCATCCCAAATAGCATCATATTCCCTATTAAGTACATTACTATGGGCCTTGGTTAAATATTGGATGGTTAGTCCTTGCATCCGTAGTTCTGTCTATGAATTTAAGAGTGGTTACATTTCTCCAACCCCATCCATTTTTACATTTAGCAGCCACCCTTATCCAGAGAAACTTACAGGAGCAATTGGGGTTAAGTACCTTTCTCAAAGGCACATTGACAGATGATTTTTCACCTAGTTGGCTCAGGGATTCAAACCAGCGACCTTTCAGTTATTGACTAAACACTCTTATCCACTAGGCTACCTGCCATTCCTCAGCTTTTTAACGAAACAGGGGCGGGGAGGCACATTGTTATTGTTTCAAATGCTGATTGACGCTTTAGGGCTGCTGTATGGGTATGGTTGGAGGCATGTCCAACCCACGGTGCCATCTTGAATTAGGCTGCAGGCCCATTATTTCAAGTAAGTGTCTGAAAGGGTTAGGGTTACACAGCAGCCCAAGCAGCCACTCAAAATGAGAGGCACAAATCTGCGCGATTTCCATACACACAATTGTGTTGATACGGCCATTTATCAAGTCTTTATCACACACACACACACACACACACACACACACACACACACACACACACACACACACACACACACACACACACACAGACAGACAGACAGACAGACAGACAGACAGACAGACAGACAGACAGACAGACAGACAGACAGACAGACAGACAGACAGACAGACAGACAGACAGACAGACAGACAGACAGACATACAGACAGACATAGCCTTTTGAGGATTTGATGGCCAATGCCAAATCTTTTCAACCTCCTGAGTAGGTTGACTATGTGCTTGTGTGTGGACCCTTTTAAGTCCTTAGTGATTTGGACACTGAGGAACTTGAAGCTCTCAACCCTCTCCCCTACAGCCCAGTTGATGTGGATACGGGCATTCTCTGAGGGAGAGGTTGTTGTCCTGTTGCACCACACTGCCAGGTCACTGACCTAATCCCTATAGGATGTCTTATCATTGCCAGTGATCAGGCCTACCACCGTCGTGTCAGCAAATCCAGGATCCAGTTACAAAGACAGGTGATCAGTCCCAGGGTCCTAAGCTTGGTGACGAGGTTGGAGGGGACAATGGTGTTGAACGCTGAGCTGTAGTCAATGAACAGCATTCTCACAAAGGCATTCCTCTTATCTAGGTGGTTGAGGGAAGTGTGGAGTGCAATTGAGATTCCGTCGTCTATGAATCTGTTGGGGCGGTATGCAAAATGGAGGGGATCTAGAGTGTCTTGGATGATGAAGTTAATATGTGCCATAACCAGCCTTTCAGAACAGGGCGTTAGTCATTTTTGCAGGTAGCCTTAGAGTTTTTGGGAACAGGAATGATGGTGGTCAGATTGAGACGTGGGGATTACAGGCTGGGACAAGGAGAGGTTGAAAATGACCGTGAATATACCTGCCAGGAGTCTTTGACAAAAAAAAAACTCCAGCCACCCAAGTCATAGACTGTTCTCTCTGCTACCACACGGCATGATGTACCGATGCACCAAGCATGGAACCAACAGGACCCTGAACGCTTCTACTCTAAAGGTATAAGACTGCTAAATAGTTAGTTAAATACTTAGCCAATAGCTATCAGGACAATCTGCATTGACCCTTTTTGGACTAACTCTTTTGACTCATCACATACACTGCTGCTAATGTTTATTAGCTATCCTTTTGCCCAGTCACTTTATCCCTACCTATACTGTATGTACAGGGCATTCAGAAAGTATTCAGACCGCTTGACTTTTTCCACATTTTGTTATGTTACAGCCTTATTCTAAAATTGATTAAATTGTTTTTTCCCCCATCAATCTACACACAATACCCCATAATGACAAAGTGAAAACAGGTTTTTAGAAATCTTTGCTAATTTATTCAAATCAAAAAACAGAAATTGCACATTTCGATTGCAAATTGCACATTAAGTATTCCGATTCTTTACTCAGTACTTTGTTGAAGCACCTTTGGTAGCGATTACAGCCTCAAGTCTTCCTGGGAGTGAGGAGTGGCTTCCGTCTGGCCACTCTACAATAAAGGCCTGATTGGTGGAGTGCTGCAGAGATGGTCTTCACAGAGGAAAACCGAGCTTTGTCCGAGCGACCATTGTGTTCTTGGTCACCTCCCAGACCAAGACCCTTCTCCCCCTATTGCTCAATTTGGCCGGGTGACCAGCTCTAGGAAGGGTCTAGGAAGGGTCTTGATGGTTCCAAGCTTCTTCCATTTAATGATGGAGGCCACTGTGTTCTTGGGAACCTTCAATGGTGCAACTCCAATCAAGTTGTAGAAACATCTCAAGGATGGTCAATGGAAACAGGATGCACCTGAGCTCAATTTTGAGTCTCATAGCAAAGATTCTGAATACGTACGTAAAAAAATATATTTCTGTTTTTTCGAATAGCCTGTTTTCACTTTGTCATTATGGGCTATTCTGTGTACATCGATGAGGGATTTAAAAAATATATATATTTTAGAATAAAGCTGTAATGTAACAAAATGTGGAAAAAGTGAAGGGGTCTGAATAATTTCCAAATGAACTGTATTTACCTCAATAACCTCATACCCCTGCACTTCTGGTACCTTGTGTATATAGCCATTTTGTCATTACTCAATATGTATTTATTCCTTGTGTTATTATTTTTAAATAATTTCTTTTTTTTTTCTCTCTGCATTGTTGGGAAGGGCCCATAAGTAAGCATTTTACTGTTAGACTACACCCGTTGTTTATGAAACACATGACTAATAACATTTGATTTGATGATTCTATTTGGTTTCTGTGCATGCTCTGAGAACGCGTCCAGGAATACTGTCCAGCCCCTCGGCCTTGTGAGTGTCGACCTGATTAAAAACATTATTCAAGTTGGCCTCAGAGAGCAAGATCCCGGTGTTGGCGGGGGCCCTCATGCACTGCTCAGTGTTATTTTTCGTCTGGTAGAGAGACAATGTTGCGCAGATTCAAGCTGGGTCTTTCTTAGTAATCCGTAATGGACTGTAGCCCCTGCCTCATGCTGCGGGCATCGGAGCCTGTGTAATAGGATTCCACCTTGTTTGTATACTGTCCTTTTGCTTGTTTGATGGCTCTGTGGAGGTCTTAGTGGGACTTCTTGTACTTGTTTGTGTCCTCAGCTGTAGCCTTGGGGTTGGCTGCGATAGCCCTGTGTGCGGTAGCCCTGTCCTTTAATTTAGCGCCAATCTCGGTATTAATCCAGGGCGTTTGATTGGGGAAGCGGCAAACCTTCACTGTAGGTCTAATGACGGTGATGCATTTCCTAATGAAGCCGGTGACGGAGGTGGTTAGCTCGTCGATGCTATCGCCGGAGTCCCGGAACATATTACAATCAGCGCTAACAAAGCAGCACAGCCTCCGGACCATTTCTCTAAGGAGCGCATCACGGGTACTTCCTGTTTGAGCTTTTGCTTGTAGACAGGAAGCAGGAGTATAGACTCATGATCGGATTTGCTGAAGGGGACGAGGGAGGGCCTTGTACGCTTGCTTAAGGATAGAGTAACAATGTTATTAATTCGCCCTGGTGCCAAAAGAGACATGTTGATGGAAGTTGGGCATAAAGTGTCCAAGTGGAATTAAAATCCCCAACAAGCAGATTAGCAGCCTCCGGGTGCATGATTTCCTACGTGTTTATAGCCTAATACAGTTTATTAAGTGCCACCTTGCTGTTTTTTTTTGTCCCGAGGTAGAATATATACAGCAGTCACGATAACAGCTGAAAACTCTCTTGGGAGGTAGAAGGGTCAGCGTTTGACCATCAGGTATTCCAAGACGGCTGAACAATAGGGTCAAGACTTCCACTCTGCTAGAGTCAGCACACCATTTGCTGTTGATGGAGAGGCACATCCCTCCCCCTCTCGATTTTCCTGAATCCAATGTCCTCTCTGCTCGGTGAATGGGGAATCCATTGAGTTGAATAGCCATGGGGGTATCTTGTCCGCACATGACATACTGGTAGTAGAAATTGATAGGCAGTCATAATTTGTTGCCTTACATTGGTTCACAACGCCTCAAATTCAAATCAACAACAGTGCAGAGGGGAAGGACAGAGATGTTGAATTAGAGAGAAAAAAAGAGAGAGAGTGAGAGAGGTAGAGATAAGGGCATTTAAAGGAACAGGAGAAAGCAGGGGGAGAGAAGGGAGAAGAAAGCGGTGAAGGGAAAGAGGCTAAGCGAAAGAGAGAGTATAGATGAAGAGGGGGATGAGAGAGAGGTAGATAAAGGTAGAGAGAGAGAGGGAGTGAAGATAAGATCACCTAGCTTCTGTGAACACCATTCCCCTGTGTCCTACACTCGCCTCTTATCTCAACCACTGCAGACACCCTAAAGGGGGACACACCCACCGAGAGAGAAAGAAAGAAAAAGAGAAAGACAGAAGGGAGTAAAATGGAAACAGGGATTGAAAGACACAAGGTCTAAAAAGTACAAAAGACAGGTTGGAAAGACACCACTACTCTTCCAATTACGTGCTTTGTCATCATCTTACTAGTGATTGTTTGAGAAACAGCTGTCGTGGTAATAATGTTTACTGCCAAGTGGCCAAACTCTCTTCTCTTTTGTCACAAGAGATGTCAAACTGAAGATTTACTGGCATCAATTAAGCCGGTCCCTCTGTCATAGAGTCTACTTTTACCCAGTCATAATTATGATTTAAAAGATGTGAGATCATGAGACTTGCTATTATCATTCATCTACTAATAAGTGTTACCATTAGTTCTCATTCCAATGTTTTCGCCCAAATTATCTTTTGTCCATTTATTCTAGAATCACGAAACGGGAAATAAAAAGTTGTAGCTGTTTTCCTCTTTGTGTTTCTCAATGCTCTTTAAACTATTAGACCATTTCAGATAGAGCCTTAAGAGTCAATTGCATGAAATGACTCTATACACCCTTGCACATAAGGAACTCTGAAAGAAAATCATTGCCTTGAAACTTTATTCAGCCAGTCAATAGAAATCTCCAGATCTCTCATCTCTGTTTTGTTCATGTCAAGGGGTGCGTAACTGGAGGCATGAAGTCAAACGCAGGAGAGCAGAACTGGGTAAATAGCCGGATCCGTTTAATGTACATAACTACCGGCATACAAAAATAACAAAACACATGGGCACAAAACCCGTATCGCACCAGTACATAAAGCACACGCACTTACAATAAACAATTCCCGACAAGGACATGGGGGAAACAGAGGGAACATATACAACATGTAATTAGGGAATTGAAACCAGGTGAGTGCGACATCCAGACAAAACAAATGCAACATGAAAAATAGATCTATGATGGCTAGAAGACCGGCAACGTCGACCGCCGAACACCGCCCGAACAAGGAGAGGGACCGACTTCAGCAGAAGTCGTGACAGTTTGCATCTATCTGGACCTGAAACGCACGACCAAGGACAACCTTTGCTCCATACACAAAATACGTCTTCACTTCAGTTTATAGATTGATTTTATGACATAAAAACCTGACTACATTACTATTATGTGAGGCCTCACTTCTCTGTGTGTTGTACTACTAAAGCCTTTGCAACACCAATATATATAGCAAAATACTTAATTGCAAATGAATGAATGGACCATGTTATTCTATAATGCATACAATAGCAACACAGTCACTTGTTGGAAGGCTAACAAACCAACCAAATCATTTCTTGACATGTATCCCTTTAATGCAGATCAGCAATCCCTTGGCTCAGTGTGTACAAGGGCTGTGTCCATATATTATTCAACATCTTGCTATAGTCCCCTTTCTTTCAATAACACTGGCAGGTGAATGGACTTGATATTTCCTTATTTCCTTAGTTTCCTTATAACACTTTCAGATCTTTGCTTTGAGGAAACAATATAAGGAAAGGGAGTTATCTTATACTATCAAGACACAGTCAATGTCCACCCCCATATCATCTTAAAATATGTATTTGGCTGCAGTAAACCCTTGATGAATTAAAAATGCTATATGAGCTCGGAGCAGAGTACGCAAATATAAAATCTTCAATTACTGTGCAGAGAAATGTCCGTTTTTTTGTTCCGTAAAATAAGCCTTAATAATTCAGCAGCTGTTTCAGAGACTAATGAATGATCATTTTGAATGCCTACATTCTAAAAGTGACGGCATGCATCATGACATTTTGATCCCAGTTTGGATCTTGGTCAGGTCAAAACCTATAAAAGGCATAGACTAACAAAAAGGAACATTGAAACAGCATGTCACTGTGTGTGGATAGTGGAGGTCAATAAGTGCACCACATCTCTCCCTGCATGCTGCTTCCCGAGTGGGCCAACTCCAAGCCTGCATCCAAAATGGCACCCTATGCCGTAGGACGATATCGGCACTGGTCAAAAGTAGTGTACTATTTGGGAATAGAATGCCATTTGGGGTGCAGACCTAAGCTCTAGTTAATCGATTGGCAAAGGAGGAAAAAGGGCTGGCTCTAATGTGTTGCATGTGAAGGATTTACTGGAGAGCAGAGCCACTGAATCAATGGAGTAGAAAATGCATCATTAGGACAGTGTTGTTGCCGTCGTCCCCTCGCTCCCGAGAGGGATGGGGACCACACACACACACACACACACACAGAGACACACACACACACACACGTACACTCACATGCTGGCGCGCACACACACACACACACACACTCTCCCACTCCCACACACACATGCACAAGTTAAAGCAGAAACAGACACATACCAGCATACACTGTATACTGTATACATACACACATGCATACAGGCACACTTTGATGAGTTCTCAATGTCACTAGTCAGTAGTTTGAATTATTCTCTCATTCATACCTATTCCCCACTGTCATTGTTTCGTAAATACGTGTGTGATTATTTTAAATAGTGCAGTCTACTAATTCTAAAACAGTAAATTACCATCACAAAGACATAGGCTAAGTTAATTACACATTATTTTATTAATGTTCATTAATTAATAATGAAGCTAATCCATTTAACCTTGTCCCTTCATTGGCCCCTCGTTTCCTATGTTTGCAGGTTGTTGCTCCCCAGGCAATTGGACTTGTGCTTTGTGCAGATAAATATTTCAGTAATATTTCAACCTAATTTTGTAGCGTAATCCTTTCCATCTCACAGTTCTTTCACATTAACAATCGAGAAGAAAACAACAACAAAATAGTAATTTGTCAAAAACAGGAGCAGGGGTCTGTGTCTGACACACAGGGGTTGGTCTGCCCTCCCATTACAACACTTACAACCCTAAACACAAGCATTAATATTCCTCTCCTCTCTCCTCTCCTCCTCTCGTTCCTGCTTTCCTGCCCTATTATTTCACCTCGACAGAGAGACGTCTTGTCCTATCCCGTCCTCCACAGGGGAGACAAGACGAGAGGACATTCCAAACAGGGGCGACTTGGGGAGGACTAGGGGGGGTGGAGAGGGAACATGGATCATTACACTTCCTGTTGCGTCCCGGGAAGAAAATTACGCTACTCCTGGGCCAATTGATTCTGGAGAGTTAATTTGCTTTATTAGCGAAGATGTTGGACCCGCGAGGGGATCCCGTTCTACAACCGGAGGCCCCACCTTACTCCTGCATTCCCCCGTTCCTCCCCCCACCACTCCACTCCAATCCAATCCCTGCGAAAAAGAAACCCTGCGTAATTGTTTTCCCTCCATCTTCCGTGTCATTGTCAGATGGGTCCTGTGGGATTATTAGCAACCCCAGGTCCCTCAATAATTCATCCTAAACTATTTATACACAGATGGAGAGTCCTCTAATGTCTCCCTCAGTGAGCTTATCTGACGTTCAGACGGAGAGTGGGGGGGAGGGAGAGAAAGACAGAAAAACAAGCGATACAGTGAGGTGAGAGATTGAAAGAGTGAGAGAAAGGGAGACAAGGGGGCAGACTGAGAAAGAAAGGGATTGGGAGTGCCAGTGAGACAGCAGCACAGAGGAGTGTGTTTGTGTGTGTGTGTGTGTGTGTGTGTGTGTGTGTGTGTGTGTGTGTGTGTGTGTGTGTGTGTGTGTGTGTGTGTGCTTGTGTGCTTGTGTGTGTGTGATTCTTTCCAGAGAGAGAGCGAGAGACAGAGAGAGAAAAGCTTTTTTTTTTGGAAGAGGCACAATGACCCTGTTTCATGGTGTGCTTTCAGTTTCAAGGTGAAGCCGTTCTCTCTCTCCCCCGCTTTGCCAAAGTGAACAAAAGCACCATCCGGGGAATAGCAGCCTCCCCCACACAATCCTTCATTAATGGCTTTTAATTAATCTGGCCCCTTTTTTTCCTCCATTTAACACAATTAAGATGTTTGCAAGGCTAACATGGAGTACCAATCATTAAAGGAAGGGCACATGAAAGACACACAGGGATTTTCATATTTACATATGTACCATGCAAACACACAACAGTTAGTTATCCCTCCTCTGTCTTATGTCAATGAATAAGATCAACAAACACAGCACTGAATCATTCCACCATTCCTTCATAAACACATAATCATACGATATCATCCCACATTAGCATATTAGCATTTGCACATTAAGCAGCTTTTATCATTCTAAATACAAAGCGGTGTGGTTTGAGAAAAAGGCTTTCTAACTTGTTTTTTAACTGCCTAGCTGTGAGTTTTAACTAGGCTTTGTGGAAATAACCATTTTTCAGGGGAACAAATAGTTACTTTGGAGGTAACAACAATTATTTAAAGATCCCCAAAAAAGGACTACATTTAAAAAATATTTGAATTCAGATCCCAGGGAGTGAATACCTTTCAAAACTATTTTAATACAGATCTCAGAAAGTAACTACTTTTGTATACTATTAGAATACAGATCTGAGAAAGCAACTAATTAAAAAACTTATTTTTGAATACAGATCTCAGGAAGTGACTACTTTTCTGAGACTATTGTTTGCCTTCAACAAGTGGCAGGGCTGTATCTGGAACTACTTGTTGAAAATAGAAATAGAATGAAAACAGCACAAACCACTTACTATACTATTCCAATCTATCTAGTCTAATTCCAAAATGCTATATACAGTATATCACTAAAGTGAGTACACCCCTCACATTTTAGTAAATATTTGAGTACATCTTTTCATGTGACAACACTGAAGAAATGACACTTTGCTACAATGTAAAGTAGTGAGTGTACAGCTTGTATAACAGTGTAAATTTGCTGTCCCCTCAAAATAACTCAACACACAGCCATTCATGTCTAAACCGCTGGCAACAAAAATGAGTACACCCCTAAGTGAAAATGTCCAAATTGGGCCCAATTAGCCATTTTCCCTCCACGGTGTCATGTGACTCGTTAGTGTTACAAGGTCTCAGGTGTGAATGGGGAGCAGGTGTGTTAAATTTGGTGTCATCGCTCTCACATTCCCTCATACTGACTGGTCACTGGAAGTTCAACATGGCACCTCATGGCAAAGAACTCTCTGAGGATCTTAAAAAAATAATTGTTGCTCTACGTAAAGATGGCCTGGGCTATAAGAATATTGCCAAGACCCTGAAACTGAGCTGCAGCACGGTGGCCAAGACCATACAGCGGTTTAACTGGACAGGTTCCACTCAGAACAGGCCTCGCCATGGTCGACCAAAGAAGTTGAGTGCATGTGCTCAGCGTCATATCCAGAGGTTGTCTTTGGGAAATAGACATATGAGTGCTGCCAGCATTGCTGCAGAGGTTGAAGGGGTGGGGGGGTCAAATTGGTCTGCATGGCTGTCGTTCCAGAAGGAAGCCTCTTCTAAAGATGAAGCACAAGAAAGCCCGCAAACAGTTTCCTGAAGACAAGCAGACTAAGGACATGGATTACTGGAACTATGTCCTGTGGTCTGATGAGATAAACTTATTTGGTTCAGATGGTGTCAAGCATGTGTGGCGGCAACCAGGTGAGGAGTACAAAGACAAGTGTGTCTTGCCTCAGTCAAGCATGGTGGTGGGAGTGTCATGGTCTGGGGCTGCATGAGTGCTGCCGGCACTGGGGAGCTACAGTTCATTGAGGGAACCATGAATGCCAACATGTACTGTGACATACTGAAGCAGAGCATGATCCCCTCCCTTCGGAGACTGGGCCGCAGGGCAGTATTCCAATATGATAACGACCCCAAACACACCTCCAAGACGACCACTGCCTTGCTAAAGAAGCTGAGGGTAAAGGTGATGGACTGGCCAAGCATGTCTCCAGACCTAAACCCTATTGAGCATCTGTGGGGCATTTTCAAATGGAAGGTGGAGGAGTGCAAGGTCTCTAACATCCACCAGCTCTGTGATGTCGAGTGGAAGAGGACTCCAGTGGCAACCTGTGAAGCTCTGGTGAACTCCATGCCCAAGAGGGTTAACGCAGTGCTGGAAAATGATGGTGACCACACAACATATTGACACTTTGGGTCCAATTTGGACATTTTCACTTAGGGGTGTACTCACTTTTGTTGCCAGCGGTTTAGACATTAATGGCTGTGTGTTGAGTTATTTTGAGGGGACAGAAAATTTACACTGATATACAAGCTGTACACTCACTACTTTACATTGTAGCAGTGTCATTTCTTCAGTGTTGTCACATGAAAAGATATACTCAAATATTTACAAAAATGTGAAGGGTGTACTCACTTTTGTGATACACATTTTTCAGATTAGAGTTTTTTCATCTGAATTGATTGCTTATGGATACCAGGTATGTGTGTAAAATATTACTGTTGTCAGATTTTATTCATTGATTTTTAAAGTGTGTTAAAGTGGGTGTTGTTGCAAAAAGATATGTATCCATTGTTTAGCTCAAGTTTTGTGTCCTGTAAATTTGACATGTGGTTGTCTCACCAAGCTATCTTACTTTAACTGTCTCTCTAGATAAGAGATTCTGCTAAATTACTAAAATGTCAAATGTAAATGTTTTACATACAGATCTCATATTACTGCACTGATTCATTTTAGATTACATTTTTTAAATATTAATGTCACAAATGTATCATACTTTTTTGGGGGCTATTTGTCACATTTTGACTGTGTAAAAATACAGAACCAGTCAAAGGTTTGGACACCTACTCATTACAGGATTTCTCTTTATTTTTTACTATTTTCTTCATTGTAGAATAATAGTGAAGACATCACAACTATGAACTAACACATATGGAATCATGTAGTAACCAAAAAAAAGTGTTAAATCTAAATGTATTTATATTTAAAATTCTTCAAAGTAGTCACCGTTTCCCTTGACAGCTTTCAAATATTATTTGTTTTTCTGGGACCTGTATTTGAATATCAAAGAAAATAGTTGCCTTTTAGTTGAAACTATTTAAACTATATTTGAATATCTCGAGGATTTGAAAAGTTGGAATTTACAAATAAACTACAAAATACAATCATTTTCTGCCCAAGTCTGCTAGCCAAAATACTTTGGTTACCCTCCCTCCCTGCCTCGGTGGAGAGACATTCTGTTGTCGTCTGACTAATGAGGCCGCTGGCACAGGCAGTCGATTTTCAGTCCTTTTATCGGCTCTTGAGCTGCAGATAATTATAAATATTTAGCCATTTGGCAGATGCTTTTATCCAGCTCACTTAGAAGGCTGCAACTCCCTCTTGGACAAATTGGGACATTGAAATGCAGATTGGAATCACTGAGTTTTTACATTTCACATTGGAGGAAAATGTGGGTGGAAGAATGGAACTCTGCAAAATTGATTGGTTAGATGATCAAAACATTGGCTAGTAGGTGTCTGATCCTTGCTGTACCATAGAACATTAACGTACATGTACAGCATGACATGCCCATTGGTCACGTTTAATGTAATGGTATCGTGCAACGTAATATCACATCTAGAAACTTATTTCACCTTGATGCAAATGGAGGTCCATTTTGCCATTTTTATCCTAAGCATTGCCAGCAGGTCTCAGTCAGACCAGTACACGGTGGTAACTGGCAACCCCTGTCCAGAATTAGTAGGACTATGCCCTGTCCGGAGGGACCATTGTGTCCTTTACTGTAAATAATTTTTTAGAGTCTAGAAACCTACAAGTGGTGCTAGCGAGAGATCTCAGAAGCCATGAAATAATTTGCTGAAGGGTTTCTTTCCAAATCATTCCTGGGCTGACTTGTTCGTTGAGTTATGTGCTGAATGGCCAAGCAGAGATCCAGCTGAGCCCACTGGCCGCTGAGCCAAGTAGTCTCCTGTATCTCTCTCACACACACACACACACACACACACACAGCCATTTTCTTACACACAGATCTATATTGAGGCAGAGGCCACAAATCGTAATATTGATATCGTGGCATTGATGCATTAATTAATGTACACATATCATGTATATATTCTGAACTACAGCATACATTATCTTCAAAATAAACATTCCACCGCGTAAATAATTGTTTACTCATTGCATAGCTTTCGCCAACTAAAACCCACATTTCTAAAAAGGCAGTATATATTTAAGCGGCAGGAAATTAATGGAGGCGAACGGCAGTATGCTAACCTTCATGCCTTTCCCTTAACTTAAATCTTACCTTAAAATCAATGGAACTATACCTAACCTTAACCTTAACCTCACCCTTGTTCCTCAACCTAACCTTAACCCTAATAACCCCTAATATATATTGACCCTTGTGCCTAAACATATGTTTCTTATGTGGGTCAAATATCCACTTATCTAGGAGATAACCAACTGAAAGCAGTTTACATGAAGTGTAGCAGAGAAAAACAGCAGGTACTATTATAGGCACAACAACAACATTAACACGTTGTAAAAAATGGCTGCCTACATCGGTGAGCGCTTGCTTATTCACCCCTGGGGGCGGCTTCAAGCAGCGAGGCTGAATTCTGCTCCCATTGCAGGAAGGTCATTTTCCTTCCAGGGCAGTGATTGCTACAGATTAGTGCTTAAATCTTGCAAAACGCAACCTATAAATTACAGCAAAGGACAGAGGGGTCAGAGCCTGCCGTGGAACGGAGCCAGGAGTCATCTACTTGCAGGGAGGGGGACATCTGTCTTTGGGAGTCCCTCTGCCTCTCTCTCTGTTTCTCTCTTTCTCTCTCTCTGCCTCTATCACTCTGCTTCACTCTCTTTACCTCTCTCTTAATGCACTCTTCATTTCTTTCAGTCTCCACCCTGCCCCTTCCAAAAGCATATCTGAAGTTAGTATTCCATCTATCATAAATTTGATTGAGACTTGACCTTAGTCGTACCAACTCTTACCCTTACCCCCAAACTGCCACCGAAACCTCAAACTTCCCCATGACTTATTCATCGTCCTCCATTTTCTGAATCAAACTTTGCCTTGAATAATTAAGGAGATCATTCCAAAAGCCTCAACCCCTTCCCGACCTCCCTTTTACAAGTCAACTTGGTACATTCTTTATTGGGTGCATGAAATAGAAATGAAATGAGATGGAGAGGAAGTCTAGTTGAAGCAAAGACTCCCCCAGTCTCGGTTATGGGTATAACAAGTTAATTCCGAGAGGGATAAATGCATATCTTTCCTCACATAATGACACAAGCGTTGCCTCTTTAGTCTTTGGCTTCCGCTCCATAGGATCAACAGCAGAGAGGTAGCTAGTCCTAGGATCAACAGTCTTTGGCTTCTGCTTCATAGGATCAACAGCAGACAACTACATTACAGCTAGTTATAGAATCAACCGCAGGTACCCTGTAGCTAGTTCTAGGATAGTAGCTAGTTATAGGATCAACAGCAGGTACACTGTATCTAGTTCTAGGATCAACAGCAGGTACACTGTAACTAGTTCTAGGATCAACAGCAGGTACACTGTAACTAGTTCTAGGATCAACAGCAGGTACACTGTAGCTAGTTCAAGGATCAACAGCAGGTACCCTGTAGCTAGTTCTAGGATCAACAGCAGGTACAGTGTAGCAAGTTCTAGGATCAACAGCAGGTACACTGTAACTACTCCTAGGATCAACAGCAGGTACCCTGTAGCTAGTTCTAGGATCAACAGCAGGCACACTGTAGCAAGTTCTAGGATCAACAGCAAAGAGGTACACTGTTGCTAGTTCTAGCATCAACAGCAGAGAGGTACACTGTCACTAGTTCTGGATCAACAAGAGATCAACACTCTCTCTAGTTCTAGGATCAGAAACCAATGGGTACACTAGCTAGGCCTATGTTCCTTGTTCCAATGTTGATCTTAACTAGATATTTTGTATCTACTAAAAGCTTTTATCTATTTTGATTTATACTTGTGTACCTGTTTCTTGTCACAGATGCTTATAAGACCTTTATTTAGCTCATTATTCATGATATTGAACAAATGTATGCTAATTTAATGGATGCTTTGATTTACTTTCGCTTGATTTATCTTCTGTTCTTGCCCTAATATTGCTTCTATTGGATATGCTGTAATGCATCCCACAGGTTTCCTTGAAAACATATTGAAGTGTATCCTGATTTTTTATTTTTATTTAATCCATTTCATGTTCCCACATTGATCTTTAAAGTTTCAAGATACAGAATATCCTATTACAAAAAAAAGTATATATGATCCAAAGGACACACACCGGCATGTATATTAAACAGTGAACAATCATGATATTGTTGCCTAATGCCATCATATCATGTCTTTGTCTGATTCGAGTACACATTTCAGGCTTTCTTTGTCTGATTCGAGTACACATTTCAGGCTTTCTTGGCTCTCTTCTGGATGTGAGTAAACTTCCTTACTACTCCTATTCCTGCCATTTGATAACATTCAGCCACCTAAACCTCAAGACAGCATGGAGAGGCACACACACACACACACACACACACACACCACCTCTCTGCTTGCACCACAATCTTACTAATAACAATCTGTCAAGGTTTACATTCATTAGTAATAGAGCTATAGTATAGAGACACAGCACAGTGCATTCAGAAAGTATTCAGAGTCCTTGACTTTTTCCACATTATGTTACGTTACAGCTTTATTCAGAAATGTATATTATGAATGTTTTTCCTAAATCTACACACAATACCTCATAATGACAAAGCAAAAACAGGTTTATAGAAATTTCTGCAAATGTATTACAAATAAAAAGCTCAGTTTTTCACAATTCTTGACATTTAATCCGAGTAAAAATTCCCTGTCTTAGGTCAGTTAGAATAACCACTTTACTTTAAGAATGTGAAATGTCAGAATAATAGTAGAGATAATTATTTATGTCAGCTTTTATTTCTTTCATCACATTCCCAGTGGGTCAGAAGTTTACATACGCTCAATTAGTATTTTGTAGCATTGCCTTTAAATTGTTTAACTTGGGTCAAACGTTTTGGGTAGCCTTCCACAAGCTTCCCACAATAAGTTGGGTGAATGTTGGCCCATTCCTCCTGACAGAGCTGGTGTAACTGAGTCAAGTTTGTAGGCCTCCTTGCACACACATGCTTTTTCAGTTCTGCCCACAAATTTTAGATAGGATTGAGGTCAGGGCTTTGTGATGGCAATTCCAATACCTTGACTTTGTTGTCCTTAAGCCATTTTGCCACAACTTTGGAAGTATGCTTGCAGTCATTGTCCATTTGTAAGACCCATTTGCGACCAAGCTTTAACTTCCTGAATGATGTCTTGCTTCAATATATCCACATAAATTTCTTTACTCATAATGCCATCTATTTTGTGAAGTGCATCAGTGCCTCCTGCAGCAAAGAACCCCCACAACATGATGCTGCCCCCCCCCCCCCCCCCCAACCGTGCTTTTCCCTCCAAACATAATGATGGTCAATATGGCCAAACAGTTCTATTTTTGTTCTCCAAAAAGTGCGATCTTTGTCCCTATGTGCAGATGCAAACCGTAGTCTGGGGTTTTTATGGCGGTTTTGGAGCAGTTGCTTCTTCCTTGCTGAGCGGCCTTTCAGGTTATGTCGATATAGGACTCGTTTTACTGTGGACATATATACTTTTGTACCTGTTTCCTCCAGCATCTTCACAAGGTCCTTTGCTGTTGTCCTGAGATGGGGTCAGATCAAGATGTCACTTCCTGTGCCATGCAGAGAGATTGGGCACTCATTTGAGTGGAACTATTAAATAATAATTAAAACTTCACTTAATAAAAATAATAAAATAGGCGCACAAAAAAAAATACTGGACAAAAAAATAAATTTAATCCATAGAGACGTGAAGGAGAAGCTCGTCGGATGTTGATCTCTTCTTAATTTGAGAACCGTAGCTTTTGAAAAGAAACACCGCGAGGGGTACAATCTCATTCAAAACCAACAAATAAAGGTGACGATATTAGTTATATTCGCACCAAAGTACGTACATCTCGGGGAGACAGAACGCGTCTCCTTCCTGAGCGGTATGACATCTCCGTGGTCCCATGGGGTTTATACTTGCGTACTATTGTTTGTACAGATGAACCTGGTACCTTCCGGCATTTGGAAATTGCTCCCAAGGATGAACCAGACTTGTGGAGGTCTTTCTGAGGTCTTGGATGATTTCTTTTGATTTCCCCATGATGTCAAGGAAAGAGGCTAAGTTTGAAGGCACTGAGTTTTAAGGTAGGCCTTGAAATACATCCACAGGTACACCTCCAATTGACTCAAATGATGTCAATTAGCCTATCAGAAGTTTCTAAAGCCATGATATCATTTTCTGGAATTTTCCAAGCTGTTTAAAGGCGCAGTCAACTTAGCATATGTAAACTTCTGACCCACTGGAATTGTGACACAGTGAATTATAAGTGAAATAATCTGTCTGTAAACAATTGTTGGAAGAATTACTTGTGTCATGCACAAAGTAGATGTCCTAACCGACTTGCCAAACTGTAGTTTGTTAACAAGAAATGTGTGGAGTGGTTGAAAAACGAGTTGCAATGACTCCAACCTAAGTCTATGTAAACTTCCGACTTCAACTGTAAATATTCTGACCCTTTGCTATGAGACTTGAAATTTAGCTGAAGTGCATCCTGTTTCCATTGATCGTCGATGAGATGTTTCTACAACTTGATTGGAGTTCACATGTGGTAAATTAAATTGATTGGACATGATTTGGAAAGGCACACACCTGTCTATATAAGGTCCCAGAGTTGACAGTGCATGTCAGAGCAAAAACCAAGCCATGAGGTTGAAGGAATTGTCTGTAAAGCTCAGAGACAGGATTGTGTTGAGGCATAGGTCGGGGCATAGATGAAGGGCACCAAAAACGGTCTGCAGCATTGAAGGTCCCCAACAACACAGCGGCCTCCATCATTCTTAAATGGAAGAAGTTTGGAACCACCAAAACTCTTCCTAGAGCTGGACGCCTGACCAAACTGAGAAATCGGGGTAGAAGGGCCTTGGTCAGGGAGGTGACCAAGAACGCGACTCTGACAAAGCTCCAGAGTTCATCTGTGGAGATGGGAGAAACTTCCAGAAGGACAACCATCTCTGCAGCACACCACCAATCAGGCCTTTATGGTAGAGCCACTCCTCAGTAAAAGGCACATGACAGCCCGCTTGGAGTTTGCCAAAAGGCACCTAAAGACCATGAGAAACAACTCTTTGATATGAATGCCAAGCGTCACGTCTGAAGGAAACTTGGCACCATCCCTACGGTGAAGCATTGTGGTGACAGCATTATGCTGTGGGGATGTTTGATGAAAACCTGCTCCAGAGCGCTCAAGACCTCAGACTGGGTTGTGGCAGAATGTTTTTGTTTTTTTATTTGTAATACATTTGTGAACATTTCTAAAGACCTGCTTTTGCTTTGTCATTATGGGGTATTGTTTGAAGATTGATGAGGAAAAAAGCAACAGTTGAATCCATTATAGACTAAGGCTGTAACATAACAAAATGTGGAAAAAGTAAAGGGGTCTGAATACTTTCCGAATGCACAGCATACAAACAGCTGACCTATAGACAAAGGAACTTGTATCTTACTCTATAATTATATAGCTTGTGTTCTCTATGATGTAACAGTGTACATATTGCCAAACATGTACACAGTGCAGATATGTGCTATAGCAATGAATGTCATGTCAGAGAGATTGCCTAACAAACAGTAGAGAGGGTTGTAGTAATTCACTATCATTATGGTACAAAGTATGCAGCACAACAATATCGATATAAATCTCATTCAGGAGACCTTTTGAGTCCTGGGTTGAATTCGCTGCTGTTCCCAGCCTGACCTATATGTTCCATTGATCTCTAAGAAGTCAAACTTCTAAATGTCAGTGGACGTGTGCATCAAACCTACAGTGGAATATAACCAAGTCAGAATGTTCCAAGGCTTTAGCCTTACTAAACCTTCAACTGGTCCTGTAGGAGAGAGAAAGTTGGGGATGGGGAAGAATTGTGGTTGTTCCATTGGCTTGGTTTGGTTTGATTTCTGCATGGGCCCCACACACACAAACACATGCACATACGCACACACACACACACACACGCACGCACGCACGCACGCACGCACACACACACACTGTTCAGATGGAGCGATAGCGATAGCAGGATATTTGAGAACTAGCATTTTAAGAGGAAGATATCTCTGTCAAATCAAATAAAGAGGGGTAATAAAAACTGGGTGAACAACAGAAGGTTTCCACATTTTGAAAGCATTGCATTCTCTCACTCCGGAACAGAGGTTATATCTGAAACAGCAGGGAAACAAGCAGATGGATCGAACAGACCCCAAGCGTCAGCCTCTTGAAACATTTAACATGGACCACAATAACACTTACAGTTGAAGTCGGAAGTTTACATACACTTAGGTTGGAGTCATTAAAACTAGTTTTTCAACCACTCCACAAATTTCTAATTAACAAACTATAGTTTTGGCAAGTCAGTGAGGACATCTACTTTCTGCATGACACAAGTCATTTTCCCAACAATTGTTTACAGACAGATCATTTCACTTATAATTCACTGTACCACAATTCCAGTGGGTCAGAAGTTTACATATGCTAAGTTGACTGCGCCTTTAAACCGCTTGGAAAATTCCAGAATAGGATGTCATGGCTTTAGAAGCTTCTGATAGGCTAATTGTGGATGTATTTCAAGGCCTACCTTCAAACTCAGTGCCTCTTTGCTTGACATCATGGGAAAATCAAAAGAAATCATCCAAGACCTCAGAAGAAAACTGTAGACCTCCACAAGTCTGGTTCATCCTTGGGAGCAATTTCCAATTGCCTGAAGGTACCACATTCATCTGTACAAACAATAGTATGCAATAATAAACACCATGTGACCACGGAGCCATCATACCGCTCAGGAAGGAGACCTGTATCAAACCCAGACAACAGCAAAGGATCTTGTGAAGATGTTGGAGGAAACAGGTACAAAATTATCTATATCCAGAGTCCTATATCGACATAACCTGAAAGGCTGCTCAGCAAGGAAGAAGCCACTGCTCGAAAACTGCCATAAAAAAGCCAGACTACGGTTTGCAACTGCACATGGGGACAAAGATTGTACTTTTTGGAGAAATGTCCTAGTTTCATCTGGTCTGATGAAACAAAAATAGAACTGTTTGGCCATGATGACCATCGTTTTGTTTAGAGGAAAAAGAGGGAGGCTTGCAAGCCGAAGAACACTATCCCAACCGTGAAGCATGGGGGTGGCAGCATCATGTTGTGGGGGTGCTTCGCTGCAGGAGGGACTGGTCACTTCACAAAATAGATGTCATCATGAGGGAGGAAAATGATGTGGATATATTGAAGCAACATCTCAAGACATCAGTCTTCCAAATGCACAATGACCCCAAGCATACTTCCAAAGTTGTGGCAAAATGGCTTAAAACTTCTTCAGGCTTCAGCCTTTTTTCTCAATTTCCGCCTGACTGATGTGCCCAAAGTAAACTGCCTGTTACTCAGGTCCAGAAGCCAGGATATGCATATAATTGGTAGCATTGGATAGAAAACACTTTGAAGTTTGTAGAAATGTTAAAATAATGTATGAGACTATAACACAATAGATATTGTAGGATCATTTTTTTTAGCGCCCATGCTCTTACAATGGAAAGTATAGGGGCATATGAGAATCCAGCTCCCAGATTGCAATTCCTATGGCTTCCACTAGATGTCAACAGTCGTTGTTCAAGGTTTCAGGCTTGTTTCTTCCAAAACGAGGAATAATTATGAGTTTTAGTATTGGGACTCAGAGTTGGAAATCAGTCTGTGCGAGCGCAACGAAGAGGACGCGCACCTGCTAATATTACTTTTCTACTAAACATACTTCTTTCCACATTAAATATTACAGTTTAATTACATTTTAGTGTATCTCAAGATTAAACAGAAGTGTATTTTGACTTGCTTTAACAAAGTTTAGCGGTAGCTTTTTGGATTCCTTTCTCTACATGTTGAACAAGTGGATTACTCAAATCGATGGCGCCAACTAAACAGACTTTTTGGGATATAAAGAAGGATTTTATATAACAAAACAACACTACATGTTGTAGCTGGGACCCTTTGTATTGCAAATCAGAGGAAGATTTTCAAAAAGTAAATGAATATTTAATCGCTATTTGTGATTTTATGAAGCCTGTGCAGGTGGAAAAATATGTTGATGTGGGGCGCCATCCTCAAAAAATCGCATGGCATGCTTTCGCTGTGAAGCCTATTGTAAATCGGACAGCACAGTTAGAACCTCTTGAAGCTAGGGGGCACTATTTTTATGTTTGGAAAAATAACGTTCCCAAAGTAAATGGCCTATTTCTCAGGAGCAGATGCTAGAATATGCATATAATTGACAGCTTAGGATAGAAAACACTCTAAAGTTTCCAAAACTGTAAAAATATTGTCTGTGAGTATAACAGAACTGATATTGCAGGCGAAAGCCTGAGAAAAATCCAATCAGGAAGTGACTCTTATTTTGAAACCCCTGTGTTCCTATGCATCCCTATTGCCCATTGAAAGGGATATCAACCAGATTCCTTTTTCTGTGGCTTCCCTAAGGTGTCAACAGCCTTTAGACATAGTTTCAGACTATTATTTTGAAGAATGAGCGTGAACGACCACATTGCGTATGTGGACAGGTGGGGGCTCTCAGAGTGATTTGTGCGCAGCCATTGTTACTCCCGGTCCTAGTGAAAAGCCAACTGTCCCGGTTGATATATTATCGAATAGATATTTGAAAAACACCATGAGGATTGATTATAAAAAACATTTGACATGTTTCTGTGTACATTATGGATATAATTTGGAATTTTTGTCTGCATTGCCGTGACTGCTCTTTCCGGTGGATTCCTGGGCTTAACGCACCAAACTAACGGAGGTATTTGGAAATAAAAAACATCTTTATGGAACAAAAGGAACATTTGTTGTCTAATTTGGAGTCTCGTGAGTGAAAACATCCGAAGATCATCAAAGGTAAACGATTCATTTGATTGCTTTTCTGATTTTCGTGACCAAGTTACCTGATACTAGGTGTACTTATTGTTTTGTTTTGCTATCGATAAACATACACAAACACTTGTGTTGCTTTCGCTGTAAAGCATAATTTCAAAATCTGAGACGACAGGGTGATTAACAAAAGGCTAAGCTGTGTTTCGCTATATTTCACTTGTGATTTCATGAATATTTTCTAGTAATATTATTTGACTGTTGCCCTATGCTATTCAGCGTTGCTGATGACAAATATACCGGATCCGGGATGGGTGGTTCTAAGAGGGTGTTAACAAGAATGTAAGCTTTTAACTGATATAAGACACTTGTATGTACCTAAATGTTTAATATCCATAATTTTTATGATTTTTTATTTGATTTGCGCGCCCTCCAATTTCACCAGAAGTTGTCGACAGGTGTCCCCGCTGGCGGGACGACTAGCCCTAAGAAGTTTTAAGGACAACAAAGTCAAGGTATTGGAGTGGCCATCCCAACGCCCTGACCTCAATCTCATAGAAAATTTGTGGGCAGAACTGAAAAAGCGTGTGCGAGCAAGGAGTCCTACAAACCTGACTCAGTTACACCAGGTCTATCAGGAGGAATTGGCCAAAATTCACCCAACTTATTGTGGGAAGCTCTTGGAAGGCTACATGAAATATTTGAACCAAGTTAAACAATTTAAAGGCAATGCTACCAAATACTAATTGAGTGTATGTAACCTTTTGACCCACTGGGAATGTGATGAAAGAAATAAAAGCTGAAATAAATCATTCTCTACTATTATTCTGACATCTCGAACTTTAAAATAAAGTGGTGATCCTAACTGACTTAAAACAGGGAATTTTTACTAGGATTAAATGTCAGGAATTGTGAAAAACTGAGTTAAAATGTATTTGGCTGTGTATGTGAACATCCGACTTCAACTGTAGATGATGCAACAGCCTTGAAAATAGAAACTATTTAACCCTCCAAAACAGCGCTACAAGAAGCTTTCAGCCACTCAAAATCGCCATAGCAATGACATGGCAATAGCAAAAAACTAAAAATATAATTTTAATATGAGGAAGGAGGTTGGACTTTGGGCAATTTCTTTAGCCTCTTTTAGGGAATACAAAAAGGCTAAGCTGAGTAGAGTTTTAAGGCTGACCAAGTGTGCTTCAGATTTTGAATTTTGTATGCAGTATAATTACTTATCAAGCATTATGCCTTTAAGGCTACAGGTATGGGTGTGGTTAGAGGCGCGTCCAACCCACAGGTGCCATCTTGAATTGGCAGACTCAATGGGGTGATGTCAGAGTTGGGTCATCCCAATCATCCCACTTTGCATTTACCATCTTTAATTAGGCTGAAGGCCCATTGTTTGAAAAGAGCCTATCATTAATTGTTACTAATAAGAAGTAGTTGTTTGTTTTCTAAAAAGAGTAGTAAATAGTTCAAGAAAATAAGTATAGTTCAGAAAAAAAGTGCTTGGTGTCAAGCTAGGCTGTACAAGGCCTAGCCTACAAGCTTGCTTGCATCGCACCACCAGTAAGCATCAGGACTATTAACACACTATTCTTATATGGATACATCCTTTACTTGATTAGACCTGAGATTATTCAACAATAGCAGGTAGCACAGAGGTCTGTTATGTAGTTATGCATACAACTAGTTATACAGTGCATTCAGCTAGGGTTAAGGTTAGGGTTAAGGTTAAGTGTTAGGGGTTAGGGGTTAGGGAAAATAGGATTTTGAATGGGAATCAATTGTTTGGTCCCCACAAGGATAGAAAACAAACGTGTGTGTGTGTGTGTGTATTTGTTTGTTTGTTGTGCGTCCGTGCATACACAAGTTGCAAAGTGCTGGCAAATACTTTTCCAATTACTTCCATAATATGAAGGGTGGAGTCACATCTTAGTTCAGGAGAGTTCTCTTCCCCCCTGACAACCGTCATGACTCTCTACCAGCAGTTAGAATGCTGATCCCTTACTCTTCCACCCCCCCCACTGTTTCCCTCCACCCTCCCCCCATCCCCCTCCTTCCTACATGGCCATCGCCCACCGTGAGTAACTGGCCCTCTGGGCTAATGGCCGGCCCCTTCTGACTATCCCGGCCAATCATAATCATCAATAGCAGCCGAGGTGCCTTGACAACTGTCCACGCTGACAAATGAGAGTTGACATATCTACGTACACGTCTCTCGTTCTCCTCCCTATATTTATTGTCTTGCGTCTCAGATGTTTTTAGATGCGTGGGGTGGGTGACCTGGGGGAGGACTTTAGCGAGACATGACCTTATCGGTGACATATGTTGCCTCTTTTCCTCAACAAAACGCTCAATATTGATCACGGTTCGTCGTCATAGAAACAGGGCACGATGTGATGTCTAAGTATGCATTCCGATTGGAGCTGAGTGGAGAATTCTGGGCAGAGGATGAGAGGGAAGGAGGGGTACACACACACATCCCAAATCAACGACGTGAGGAGAAAAATGAGCCCACAGAGGGGCTGATGCAACATGAGTGAAATCCTGCGTCCGGAACGTGTGGCGCATTAACACAGCCCGGCAGAAAAACACCTTCACTGAGTCCCACAGGATATTACCTTTACGATACTGCAGTACATTCAGACATTCTGTCCATTGACAATGTTCCCAGTTTCAGCTAGTTTTCAAAGCAGTCAGGGTCCAGGTTTTATGGATTTTGAATGATAGAAGAAATGTAGAAATAGTTCATGAAGATTTCCATTGCTTCTCTAAGAAGAAGGGTCACTAGGTGGATACCTGTAATCCAATAAAGTAAGCCACAGGTCTAGAACTGTAAAGGCCAGTTACCCAGACCCAGATTAAACTGCTCATCAACACCCTGTCCAGTATATCACCCTCTCTATCCACTATACTGCCCTACCAAGCAAAAAGGCAGTAACTGCTCATTTGGTCAAAAATGAGTTAATGTTATTTTTGCTACATTAAATACATTCTTAATCATGTGGACACGTATCCTGCCTCTATTGTATTGTGTTTTGGAGAAAATGGGGCTCATGTTAGCAGTAACTGCATAAAGTTACTGTGAAACCAAGGTAAATAAAAGCCATTTTTCTCAGTTCAACGCTATGAGCAATTATTGCCTTTTTGCTTGGTAGGGCAGTATAGTTACAGACGTTTACCTGTCCTCTCTTAAGCAAAAGAGTGTAGGAATGGTAGCTTACTAACTGTGAATACATTTAAATAACTACCTTTGCTATATAAAGTCCTTTCAAATACTTGTATTAATTATAACACAGAAATAGATGACCCCTCCACAGTTTTCGTAATCGTAGCCTATCTAGTAATTTTAGAATCACCAAAGTTTGGTAGACTATGCTGTTGCCAGCACTTTTTTGGCCATGGGCATGGTTGTTCATGCGGTGGTTACAATATAACACTGATCAAATCTTCTCATAAAAGGTTGGCGGCAAAACCACTGCAGCAAACGAGTTTGGTTCAGGGATAAACATACTTTTTTACATGCAAATCTGATTGGATACAACATTTGATTATTGAAATATTATCCTCAATTTAACATCAGAGTTGCTTTTTATTTCTGAGGGCTAATCAGGGACATTTTCAGGGACAGCTCTAGCCGGGTACAGGCCACCAAAATCTGGGACTGAAGAAGAAATTGGGGATGTCTAGTCACCCTAATTTAGGGGATCTTGACAATGTATCTACACCACTTGCCAGCCAGCTACTCGCTGTTTAATATCTATGCATAGTCACTTTACCCCTACCTACATGTACAAATTACCTCGACTAACCTGTACCCCTGCACATTGACTCGGTACCGGCATCCCCTGTATATAGCCTCGTTATTGTTCTTTTATTGTGTTACTTTTTATTGTTTTTTTCTTAACTCGTTCTTGAACTACATTGTTGTTTAAAGGCTTTTAAGTAAGCATTTCACGGTAAGGTCTACACCTGTTGTATTCAGGCGCATGTGACAAATTAATTTTGATTTGATTATCTAGGACAAAATAAGGTGAGGGCAGAGAGCCCAACGGGAGCCTCTTTCTTTCTTTCACTTGAATTCCTCAAAAAACACCCCAAGATATCAGTATACTAGGGTTTCTCTCACTTTCAAAGGACTCCTAGGAAAACCCGAAGCAGAGGAACTCAAAGCAACTCTAACTCTAAGGGAGAACATTTTCAGTGAATGTAATAATACATGTAATTACTCCGATACTACACGCATACTACATTGTTATTACACCAAAGCTGCACTGTTGGTTAAGGGCTTGTAAGTAAGCATTTCACGGTAAAGTCTACACTTGCTGTATTCGGTGCATGTGACAAATTAAGTTTGATTTGATTTGAAAGCAACTGATGATACACGATACATACATTGCTGACACTTGACAGTCATACATGTTAGGATTGACCCACTGACCTAAAGTGTATTACTGTACAGGGGCGTATTCTAGCTAGGTCACCTGGTTCATAGTGTGCTGCCATATCTCTCCCCACCCTCCCTCCCTTACTGCATTGCAAAAAAATTGCGAAACGGCCCCTCTTTGTGCCGACGTCCGTCTCAGCATGCACGACGGCAGCCGGTGATGGTTATAAATGGCCTCTATTAGCACAGCCCAGTCGCAGAAGGGAGAGAAATAAAATCAGTGGGAGAATGTAGGGCTATTGCTGTCGCCTCTGTGCCCGTTCCCTTCCCACCCCAGCCTCCTCTACAAGCCCCCTCCCTTTCAAGGGGATGGCAACCTAAAGACTAGATTACTAGTGATACATGGGGTCATTATTTGGATGGTAATTGCAATAGTATAGTTAGTAGTATCCGAGGCTTTTGCAACAATGAAAATACTAGCTAGGAGTTTGTCTAACAATTATTGTGGCGTCACATGTTGCTATAACATTGTAGAATATTAATAGCATCTATAGGTGCATCTATATATTCACACTAAATGAATTGAGGGTTGTTGTGAACCAGGGAAATAAAGAGGGAAATGGGGTTTGGAGGAAAGGAGGAGGAGAGGAGGGAGAATCAGGGAACGGCGTAAAGGTGTAAATAAAGTACGTGGAGGAAAGAGAGAGGTGGAGGAGTATTTCGATGAGAAGTTACATGCTACTGAAAGAAGAAAATGAGGAAACAGAAGATGGAGAGAAAAAAAAATAAAATGGAGTGAACACGTTTTGCTGTGGCTGGAGGGCTGGAGTCTGAGATTTAGGCAAATAACCTTAGGAGCCAAGCCATCAATCAGCTCAGAGCATTCCAATAAGTGTCAAAAGGCTGCAAATGTTCTAAGACCCTAGTGTTGTGCACTTTTCTTGCAGTATTAATCCCAATGAAAAGGCAATAACTTTCTTCAACCCTAAAGTTGTTTATAGGGCAACATTGCCCTTGTTTGACTTTGAGCTTTGGGACTATATTTTGTACAATAGTCAAAAAATGATGCCGTACACATTTTGCCAGCTTATAGATATATCCAAAATACTGGCAACACTTTACTTTAGGCCGACAGGTATAAAGCATTATGATGCAGTTATAATGCATGCCAGACTTGTTGTAAGCATGTATGAACCAGTTATAATGTCTTACTATCATCTCATAATGATCCTGACTAGGCTTTTCAGTCGGTCTCAAAATCGTAGCATCAAATTCCACAATCGTAACACTTTATTTGACAGTGCCATTTTGGCATGTATATGATAGTGTCGTTTCACAATGACATTTAGTCAACCATGCTATGACACCAACATAACGAGAATGCTGTCCATGGTGTAGACCACTACAGTCATAACACAAACCGCTGCCTCTGTCATGACAGTGGTTATTTGGCATGAGAGGTTATGATTGGACATGACCCCTTATGGCATAACACCTTCATATCTATGACACAGTCAAATATTTTAAGCCTTGGGGCTTCCCAGGTGGTGCAGTGGTCTAAGGCACTGCATCACAGTGCTAGCTGTGCCACCAAAGATTCTGGGTTCAAGCCTGAGCCCTGGAGTCATGGCGATGGGACGAGACAGTAACTACTAATAATTGAATACCACGAAATTGGGCGTAAAAATAATAAAAATATAAATACATTTTAAGGTTTCTAATAACACATTATACATGCTTATAACAAGCAACAAAGCACTATACCTGTTGGCTGTAAAAAATATGATTTACTTACATTAAAACATTCAGACATAACCTTACAATAACTTTTTTTTAAACTCAACATTCAACAAAAATCCACTGCTTGTGGGAAGGTGTGGGGATATTGGGCTGGCTGGGAGAAGAGGTGTATACACACACACTGTCTATAGCCAACCAGCTAGCCAGCGAGAGAGCTATTGCATCCAGCTAGTTATAATATGAGAGCGGTGCTGTGAAGGGGGGTGCACTAATAAAAGCGGGGGCCTGGCCTGTGATGCCAGGCAATATATCGCCCTAAGGAGACAGTTCCTAGAATCAGCCGGCATGGCCTCCCATAGTTCACGGGCCGTACGTGATTAACCGTCGGACAGGGAGTCGTTACTACAGCTGGGCTATTAATAAAAGATACCCCTCCTTCCTCTTCCCCCTCCTCCTCCCACTTCCCTCTCCTCTCTTTGGTTCCCCCATCCCTGGCAATCTCCTCCTCCCTTCCTCCTGCTTTATTTCTATATCATCATTATTTATCGACACATGCAAAACGTCATGTTGGTAACAGGATGGGGGAGGTTGTACTTTAACGTCCACATATGAAGTGACCCATGGAGTCTGAAAATGCCCTCCAGGTGTAGCAGATCAATTAGTGACTTCATTAAGATTCTGATGCCTTGAGCAAATAGGGAATAACTAACCACTGGCTACCCCTCTAAAGAGTCTGAAATCAACGTCCATAACATTGGTCATTACCCTTACACCAAGGTATATGGCTGGCAATTACCCTTACACCAAGGCATGTGACCGATCGTTAGCATTACATTGAAGATGTGACAGTTCATTGCATCACACAACAGGTATTCAGCATTGTGTAAAATGACCGTAACACCAAAGGGGTGACTCTTGATACACCATCATCAAGGCTACAGGTACATGCAAATATTAAACAGCTGAGAGATTAACGCACACACGCAAACAAACAAACACACACACACACACACACTCATACATACACACAGTTATCACTCTATAAATCAGCTGGTTGTTCACCTGTCTTTACGTCATATTCAAAGAGTTCCATGACATCCTTTTTACTTTCTAAAACCACAAAACGTCTGCCTAATGTCAGGAACAAGACTAGAGAATAACCTCAATTACATATTGTAGGTAAGGTGGGTGGACCACAGGTATGTGTAATGTGTACTGTAGAATGCATTATGTAAAATCTAAGAAAGTATTGGTTACATTTTCTCAGAGAATAATACAGTAAAAAGCATGTACCCAATCACGCACGATCGCGCGCACGCGCAAGCACACACACTAACACATTTTTCCTCCCTCCCTCTCCTCCTGTTACAAGCAACTTGGCATAACGCGCAACAGAGTGCAAGATGGTGCCGTGGGCAAGAAGCCATGGGCTCCTCCGGACTCCTCCGGTGAACTTTCAAGCGTGGAGATTCTACACTTGTGAATGAATGCACAATAACTAAATGTGTGACTTACTCTTAACACCATAGCCTAAACTTCCAAAGTTACAAGACAAACTGTGACTTATAATATTGTTACACAATAGCCTATTAGGTCGTGATGCTTGACAGCACGGTGTGCCTGGATATCTCAGAACTAGAGATTTGAGGATATGTTAGTTGAAATGGCTAAATATTGACCAAGGAATCAAGACGATAGAAATGGACTATTCCACTTTCTGTTAACATGAACATGAAACCTGTGGAGAGTAAACTACAATAGTAAATGTCACACTAAAAACTACTGTAAACGCAAGTAATATTACGCAACCGGAGCCGCAGAGAAAAGAGCGTGAAGATGGGGATTCCGCTCTCTCGGGGACTGGTAGGCTCAACCCACCTTTGTGCATGCCCGTAAAGCGGTCCTTGAGTACCGTGAGCTCGTAGATCTTGCCGAACTCCTCGAAGAGCGGCCTGAGGTCCTTCTCGTCCAGGTTGCGCGGTATTTGCCCGATGAACAGTTTAATGGCGTCGTGGTCCTTCATGGGGATGGTGCCCCCGCAGCCCGCTGAACTGTGGCTGTGGCTTAATCCGTTCACTAGCCCGTTTGTGCCGTCCACCTGTCCATTTGTTAAAGTTGCCATCTTCGGACCGGCAATGAGTTGTGATAACAGCGGCGGCAGCAGCAGCGCAATCTTGGTGGCCGTTGTATAGAAGCTTCCGAACGAAGTAGCCTATTGATTAAAAAAAAAAAGTCTAAAAAGCCTTGCTGGTCCTGCTTGTAGTCCTACCAATGCAAATATGTACATTAATAAATATACATATGTCTCATTGGGCTAAAACGAATATCAAAAGCTTGGAGCAGGCTTTCTTGTCCCGGTGGAGGCGTGATTCCGTGTAGCCTATTTATGTCCTAATTAATCATTCATTCATTCATTTACTAAAAGAGAGGAGAGAGTGGAGAGAGAGAGAGACCAAGAGCTTTCGTATTCTATTTACACCTCATTTCGTTCCCCTAGTCCCTGCTTCTAGGTTCCCTTTTAATTTTTGCATTGAGAAGTTGGTATGGGTGTTCTCGGTTTAAACGGACGGGGCCAGCTCAAGGGCTACAAGGAATGCGGGGAGGTATAGAACGAGGGGAACCACTAGGATTCGATGTTTGTGTTAGACAGCGTTTTATCTCCCCCTTCCCGTTTAGAAAGCCGAATGGTACGATCCAAGGGGAACGGGGTCTATAAAAAAAGAAAATAGTGACAGTAATCTGTATGGCTCTTTGTGCAATAGTCTATCATGTGCAAATCACGCCACGTCCGCAGCGAAATAATAGGCCTAATAATAATAATAATATGCTATAAAATATATGTCAATCCCTTCAAAATATAGGCCCACTCCAAAAGGCCACGGATTTTAATTGAAAACAATTTTAATTTGGTGTGAAAAGGCCATTCAAGTGTAGTAGAACAATTCGGAGAGTATTGAACTTTTGAAGGGGCTTGAACTGCTTGAATAGCGGGTGGGTGGACAGCGCCTGGTGCTGAAATCGTCGAGCCTAGTTAAAAAGCAACATCCGCAGCTAAAATATATTTCAGGGAACGTTAGGATGTGTCACACAAAGCAGTGTCGCACAGTATCGTGTAGCCTATAGTTCAAGGAGGCATCTATTCCGTTCAGATTCTGATGTAGATGTCATTCGAAGAGAAGGAAGTCTGTGAGCACCGCCGAGCGGCGTAGACGGGCACATCGGAGGGAGCAGCAACTAGAGAGGGAAGAGAGAGGGTAGAGAGAGTGTAAGGGTAGACTACAATATACGAAACAGCACTGGGATCCATTCACAGGTGCAAATCTGATGGTATAAACACCTCAAATTCAACTCTGGACATAGAAGCCAGTACCATTGCTTGTTCTAACCAGGGACTGATTTAGACCTTGAACACCAGGTGGGTTAATTAATTATCAGGTAGAACATAAAACTAGCAGGCTCCGCACCCCGTAGAGTAAGAATTTAATACCTCTGGTATAGACAAACTAGAATGCTAGGATATGACATAAAAATACGCTGTTGCCCAACCCCATGTGCATTTCACACTGACAGCCCACGCGCAAACACACCATGGCTCACATGGCAACTCTATTTCCACGTGACACACAGCTGTCAACTGCAAACAGGTAGGCTGCTCCCACAGGTCTATGTTGTGTGTTTGATCAGTGAGGTGAGAGGAAAAGATGACTGTCAATAGTTCAATTGCAACACATGCACAATTACAGCCATAAACAGCAACAAATGGAAAACCAATAGGTGGGTGGATGGAGGCATGCTGTCTGTTTCTATGGCTGCCCCTATGGGCCCTGGTCAAAAGTAGTGCACTATATAGGGAATAAAGTGCAATTTGGGAAGCAGACTACCAGAGGAAGATAATCTGGCACTCTTCAAATAATGTACTTTTAAACACATCCTTTCTTCCCACCTTCATGTAGCCCATTGGTTCCCAACTGCAGTCATCCAGTACCCCCAACAGTAGACATGCTTGTTGTAACTCCAGTCAAGCACACCTGATTCAACTAGTCAACCAGTCATCAAGCCCTTGACAGTTTGAATCAGGTGAGTTTGTCCCTGGCTAAAACAGAAATGTGTGCTGTTGGGGGTACTGGAGGGCTGAAGTTGAAAAACATTGATGTAGCCTATTCACTGATCTGCATGTGGCTGTTGATTTAACTGTTCAAACTTGATCAGAGGAATTTGATAAGAGATTTTTAGATTTGCTAATGTACAGCTGTCTGTGAGAGATTCACAACATTCTTTAGATTTCAAGTTCTTACCTCCACTTTTCTTTCGTTGACAAAATATTGTGCCCTCCCTTCTCACTGCAATGTAGAGTAGTACAGCTGCTGTCCATGGTGCTGAAAGCAGACTCCACTAGACCTATACGTGCATTGAACTGTTACTGTCCATGGTACCAACAGGTTACAATGCCCATTGTGTCCATTGTATCCGTCACTGCATGTCCATGGTGCAAATATTGTCAGCTGGTCTTTCAGGCCGAAATAAATGGATGTGCAATACAGTAGGCTAAAGTTAATTTGATAAAATGTGAGTGTTACTTCCTCTCTTTGTATTTCAATATCCTCCAATTAAAACCAACGGAGTTCAATGAGATGGCCTAATAGGCCCATCTATACACATAGTCCAATGAGTATGACGCCCGATTTGTTTTCAATATCTGGCTATCATACATGGACGCGCCGCCTAAACATTAGCCAACCAATAAAAACAAAGGCGAAACACTCCGTGACTCTTTCACCTCCCGCGCTCTCGGCCCAGCGTCATCCCACACTCACAGCAGGCATAGCCTGGACTCGGCGGAGGGAGAGAGGGAGGGAGGTAGTTGGCTTTTTTTGGCATGACACCGCAGTCTGCTCGCCAAGCAGCGGCCCTCCCTGCCTCACGCTCATACATGCCTGTCTTGTCTTCAGCAATATTTTTTTAATACAAGGGCGAAATGGGAGAGCACAAATCATTGTCATTATGGTGAGTGGGGTAGTATCGCGATGATTATGGAAGGTATGTTGCCAGTATTGTCCCTCGACGGTCTCTCTCTCCTCACCTACTTGCACGGCTGCTCTGAAATGTTTTCAATGCACCGCGTGTCGCCCTGAGTGAAACGCTTCCACTGAGTGAACCCATCGGACTGATAATAATAACCCGCAATTAACAGGCAATTTACTGAACAATGTGTCTTTGCCTCCACATGATTGTAGTTATTTCATACCGGTAGGGACAGTCAAATATGACAATAGGGCCCTGGCAATTCCACTGAGGGGCAATTTAAAATGCAAACGACTTGCTGAGAAAATCTCAACCACCACAGGAGGTTTTGGATAGTCTCATTCCCCATAGCTCCCATACAGGCCTTGAAATGAACGAACAACACAAAGCAGACCTTCCTACGTGAGTAAATTAGGCTACCTGTAGTAAGTACATTGTATAAGCCTACATGACTGCATGAAGTGGATTTAGCCTACTGTAGGTTAAAGTCAAATAGTAAATCAACCTAAGGATTTTGATATGAACCAATTTGTCTGGCAGCTGTGGGGAATTCACACAACATTTTTTAAATTCCAAGTTCCACATCCTCTCCTTCCTATTATTTACAAAGGACTGTGTGGTTCAACTGACTGTATTGCAAGCTAGAACATTGCAGCTGCTGTCCATGGTGCTGAAGGCAGACTCCGCTAGGGCCAATATGTGCAGTGAAGTGTCGCTGTCCATGGCACTGAAAGACTGTAATGACCACTGTGCCCATTGTATGAGTAGCGGTCCTTGGTTAGCTATCAAGAAGACTAGTATACAGAGCCATAATGGGACGAATCGTCAGTTAGCTACAATATATATTGAACTCAATCGACAATTATGTCCACCATTTGTAGTCAAGATACAAACCATTTATTGACAAGAGTATTTATCCTTTTTCAAGATACAGCATCTCTGTGTATTACCTTTTTACCCTTGAAAGATTGCTTCCTGCCTGCATGGCGATTCCAATTCCGGCTCAGCCCTGTAACGGGTTGAGGAAAGGAAAATAAACTAAAGGTGAATGAAATCCTTGCAGGGCAACAACAATAGATTCATAATCTGCATGGGCTGGTCATAAAGAGGAGCGGCGTTCCGATACGACCTATTCTGCATAGTAATACATTTTCTCACCTCTCCTTCATCTGGGACAATGTTCTACATCTTCCAGAGCCTTGAGTCACTGAGGCTATATATCACTTCCCCGAAATTTAGGGGGAAGAGCGGAGACAAAAGATGAAAGGGCACAGGCATGACTAAATGCTCGGAAAGTTTGGAGGGCCGACGTAGGAATGTCCTCTTTGACTTTTAGGCTAATGCTAAATATTTGTGGGGTAAGAGGGGGGAATGCGCTGTTATCCCTGCATGTGTGGGAAAACAATGACACAGCAAGCATAAGGAAACAAAGATCCTTCTACAAATAAGAAAATATTTATTAAATAATTGTAGGTCTTTGTTTCCCAGGAGGGTCTTTGACTTGTTTTTGGGGAGTAGAGTGAAAAACAAACACAGCTAATGGCTGAGGGTTGTAGAGACAATGCTGAACCAACAGTACATATTCATCCTCAGTGCAAAACATACACCAAGTTTTAGTCCTTTCATTACCCATCATAATGTAGAATACAAGTATATCCTTATGATATGTACAGTTACTACTGCACTGCTTGTTTGATTGAACCTTTTATTTGTGCCATCAGTTTATCATTGCTTTTGTTTCCTGGAGATATATGGAGGTTACTTGGGCTGCACTAGGGAGAAATCAGTGCTCTGACACTTGACACGGGTGGGTGTCTCTTTTCATGCCGAGTCCCACCAGAGCACCATCTCTCCATGACAGATGAGCTAGCCTGAAAACACAGCCTTCCCACAAATGAACACAGACACACACACACACACACACACGCATGCACGTGGAGGCATGCACACGCACACACAGAGACACACATAGATATGGAGACAAACACTGAGTGTACAAAACATTAGGAACACCTTCTCTTTCCGTGACATAGACTGACCAGGTGAATTCAGGTGAAAGTTATTATCCCTTATGATCTTTTATTAAATCCACTTCAATCAGTGTAGATGAAGGGGAGAAGATTGCAACAAAGGGGTTAAATAATGATTTTTAAACCTTGAGACAATTGAGACATGGATTGTGTATGTGTGCCATTCAGAGGGTGAATGGGCAAGAAAAAATATTTAAATGCCTTTGAACGGGATATGGTAGTAGGTGCCAGGCGCACTGGTTTATGTTTATGGGGCGGCAGGGTATCCTAGTGGTTAGAGCGTTGGACTAGTAACCGGAACGTTGAAGTTCCGGCAACTCAATATTAGGAGTTGTTCATAATGTTGTGTACACTCAGTGCACACAGATGCACCCACACAGACCCACGCACACCCAAGTGCAGCAGGAAACTAAAATACACAGAGGAGGAGGCAGACCAGACCCAGACTAACTATCTTTTTGAGGCGATTAACAAATCCCCAAATTAATCCGATTTATTTATCTCTTAGTCCTCGCAAGTGGGCAAAACAGCCTTATTTCTGGTATTATGGCTCTGTTTTGATTTGCGTTTCACCGGTCTTACAACAAGGTTTAAAACAACTCCTAGAGGGGCTCCTCGTCAGTCACAACATACATCTTCTTAAAAGTAAAGTGGGAGGAAGAGCTATCTGAGTGTGTGTTCCAAATATCACCCTCTTTCCTATAAAGTGCACTACGTTTGACCAGGGCCCATAGGGGGCCCATAGGGCTCTGGTCAGTGCACTATGTGGGGAATAGGGTGCCATTTGGGATGCAGTCTCTATCTGGGTGTCCGGCTCATGCCATTCCAAATCCCATTTCACCACAACAGATCAATTCCAGGGAGAGGTCAGGGGCTATCACGAAGTCAGGGGCTTTAACCCTGCAACTGTCGTAGAGTGGCTGTGACACTGAGAGGGCGTGACCTGGCTGTCAGGCGGCTGTGCCCCACCAGGCTTGATGGCAGCCATGTTGGTGTCTGAGGGTCCCTGACCCCACACTGCCTCTAATTGCTTTAGGAGGGAGAAGACGGTGGTTTGGAGAGAGTGTGAGGATGCACCGCCACCTGATTCTCTTCTTGATTGTTGGTCCAAGGGTAGAGGATGAGTGGGAAAGGTATTGGTTATTGTGTAGCAGAGCAGCTCACCCGCAGCACACTTGCAATCTATGGGGGGAGTTGCTTCAACACACACATACGCACACACTCCATGTATGAGGTGTGTGTGAGCAACTCCAAGAATCGGCACATCGTCACTCAAACAATAGTGGAATCCCATGACTGACAAATTCCATGTGTTACAAGAGAAACCCCCATATTAACATAAAGACAAACAAGACAGGTTTATGTGCAGGTGGGTTATAGGGCCTAGAGGACAGCAGAGGTGGAGGCTTCTTCACATGCAGTCCCCCAACAGAAAATGATTAAATATCATCCATCATTGTGTAGTACCAGTATTTACAGTGTTTGTCTCCACCGCATTGAAATGCTATCAGCTCCTCTGACTGTCCCTCCCTATTCTCTCTACCTGAATAGCTAATTCTAGAGGCTTTAGTGTGGCTTTCCAAAGCATGCATCCTTGAGGGAATCCTAGAGGCAAGTGTTGTACTACTGTGTAACTCAACCCCTGGGGCCAGGGTGGACACAGAGTACAGCATGATTAGAAAGAAACGATGTAGAACCAGAACTGATAGTAGATGGGTATACAGACAGACAGACAGACAGACAGGCAGGCAGGCAGGCAGGCAGGCAGGCAGGCAGGCAGGCAGGCAGGCAGGCAGGCAGGCAGGCAGGCAGGCAGGCAGGCAGGCAGGCAGGCAGGCAGGCAGGCAGGCAGGCAGGCAGGCAGGCAGGCAGGCAGGCAGGCAGGCAGGCAGGCAGGCAGGCAGGCAGGCAGGCAGGCAGGCAGGCAGGCAGGCAGGCAGGCAGGCAGGCAGGCAGGCAGGCAGAGACATCTGTAGATAAATGGACAAACAGAGACGGATTAGAATATTCAGATGTTAGCATTTGCGTGTGCCTTTCAGAGTGAATGAACTGCATTGTACAGTATTATTGGTGCATCTGAATAGGAGAGTTTTAGCAAGTGCACGTGTACTGGATGTATGGGCGCACACACACACACACACACACACACACACACACACACACACACACACACACACACACACACACACACACACACACACACACACACACACACACACACACACACACACACACTCTCTCTCTTCCATCCACTTGGTTGATCTTTAAGTTCATTAGCATTAGAATGGGCTGTGATGAGATAGCTTGTACTAAATGCCAGGTGGCTGGAAGACCAGTCTTTCTCATATTGCCTGTCTGTCTGTCTCATACTGTCTGTCTGTCTGTCTGTCTGTCAGAATAAATGGTACCTTAATCCCTATATAGTGCACTACTTTTGGCCAGAGACCTATGGAAATAGGGTGCCATTTGAGAAGCAGCCTTTGTCTGTACCACAAAAGCCTAGCTCAGTTTAGGGATTCAATCAATGATGTATATAAACCCTAGATTGCTGATGCTATGTATTGGCCATTGAGAAGCTTTGAAGCCACCGGTCGGACATTTTGGCACTCCCCAGTAGGAGCAGTCCTCCACTGGAATTAATGGAATTCTGGAATTAATGGAATTACAGTACTTCAATTAAATGTTTCAAGGACAAAATTGCATGTATTTAAATATTTGTTTGTTGTGCCGGGGACAGCAATATTAGTAATTTCAAAAATGTATACTTTAAGGAACATATTTGTATTCATATGTTTAGCTCATATAATATAATTTAGGGTACCACATAGATATGGAGACATACACTGAGTGTACAAAACATTAGGAAAACCTGCTCTTTCAATGACATAGACTGACCAGGTAAGTCCAGGTAAAAGCTATGATCCCTTATTGATGTCACTTGTCAGATCCACTTTAATAAATGTAAAGAAGGAGTTTTAAGCCTTGAGACAATTGAGACATGGATTGTGTATGTGTGTCATTCAGAGGGTAATTGGGTAAGACCAAAGCTTTAAGAGCCTTTGAACGGGGTATGGTAGTAGGTACCATTTGCACCAGTTTGTGTTAAGAGAGTAAGGCTGTTGGGTTTTTCATATTCAACAGTTTGCCGTGTGTATCAAGAACCACCCAAATGACACCCAACCAATTTGACAATTTGACAAGAAAAACAATTTTTCTTCAGTCTCAGTATTTTCAATATAGAATTATTATCAGCGCTAATATAGCGGAGTTGGTTGAATTTGTGGTCTCAAACCAGTCAGCTTGACATTATTTATCAATAATATGGGAAAATGTATATTATTAACAATGAAAATGGTGGGAGTGTTGTTCTATTGTCATATAATTGGTACATTTACTATTAATATATATTGGATCGCGACTCTGACAACCTGGCTCTGCACATGTATGAAAGCTCATTAATAATCAATACTGAATCAGCATTTGAAAAAGGTTACCGTGCACACAGTCTCTTCCTTATACCTCTCCTTTTTTACCATTTCCAATACCCTTTTCAGTTCCCGCACACTGTCACCTCTTTTGTTAGGAGAACGTTGAGCTATGGCTTCTGCAGTCTCACTGCGGAGCAGAGAGGAAGTGTGTGTGTGCGGGGGAGGGAAAGAACTATGAGCCAAGTGGAATATAATCTGACGGCTGTATGTCTGAGTGTTATGGGGGGATTCAGGTTTCTCACTCTGTTGCTGTGGCTGCGCTTTGTCATAAACATCTAATTCAGGTGGTGATGTGTATTATTTCTGCTTTCGCCTCTGAAGTATAGGGCTGTAGGGCTGTTGCACATATGCACAAATGCGCGCGCGCACACACACACGCACGCACGCACGCACGCACGCACACACACACACACACACACACACACACACACACACACACACACACACACACACACACACACACAGAGAGCGAGACAACGCTATTGTCTGAGTCCATACGTTAGAGAGCTGTACATTGTCCTAACATTGTCAATAAGTTAAGTACAGGAGATGGGCCCTGGTCGATTGCACTAGACACTTCATTCTGCTTATTCAATCAAAAGAGAGAAAGGGAGTCGCAAGAAAGTCCAAAGTAGCGACAAAACAGACGGCATAATGAAAGGCGAAAAGAGGAGAGATTGTAAAGCAGCTCTCAACAATCCTCCTACAAAGCTGTAGAAGCCATAACTACCATGTAGAGTGTGTTCCTGCTAACTAAGTCCATTTCAAACCTTTTTAAACGGCTACATGTAGAAGGTGACAGTTTGTCATGACATTGACCTGTTGTCTTTGTAATAGACTGGCATGAACTGATTTATAATCCCTGTATTGTATATTCAGATATATAACTTTCTGTTCAGACACATTTTTTCTGTATGCAGACTGTGATGTGCACACAGGTTGACTGAATCATCGCTGTAAAAAAGCAATTTTCATAAGCTGGAGAGCTATAGGCCCATGTATACTGACTAAATTGTAGCAATGGCTTTCACATAGATATCACCTTGAGTTTGATTCACTTTTGGCACAAAGCTTTGTTGTCCTCCACTTTCAGATCTTTTCCTGAGTCACGTTGTTGGTTGGTTGAGCATCCATCATGAGATGTATTCCCTTACAATGTTGATATGATGTGGTTGTTACGGTTCCCTTAGTGTACTTACCGTCAGTAATTGTAGATAGCATGCTGTTTGGCTGCCTTGGTAAACAACAGTACCATTACAATGAAACAGCTAGGCCAATCGTTCATGGTTTATTTCATGGACTATGCAAAATGTTTGAATAAACGGCAACATCCATTTCTTGGTTTTTGTTCCCCTCACCCAACACTGTCTTTGAACTACACAAGGAATGTTACCCTGGAAACATCTGAAGACATCTCCATGGAATTGGATGGGGAAACAAGACAGGGTTTCACTTGACATTTTAGACCTCTGGTGTGTTCTTCTTGCGGGGGTCTTTGGTTATGACTTAAAAGGGTGCTGTGCTGGAAATGCGAACACCAAAGGAAGCAATTTCCTGAGCAGAAACAGTGTGTGAGTAAAATCCAGTGTGAAGGCCATATTCCCCCTCCCCCCTCCCCCAGATATCTTTAGACAGATTTTGGTTGAAAACAAGATTTTCCTCTGAGAGACCATTGTTGTCAGTCGGTTGAGCGTCCACCATGCAACACTGAAAAATACGGTCGGCTGCAACTGTATTAAAACAGGTTAAAACAGTGGTATTTTGTGTATTTTGCATTTGTGAAATGATTTTGACGTGATTGAAAGTTAAGGGTGGATGAAAAACCAGGTGATCTCCCTATACCTATTATTCCTCTGTGGAAAAGGGCTGTGGACATTGTGGGGGTTGTGATTTGAATGGCTTACTAACAGAAGGTGGGGATTCGTTTGCTAAAGCACCCGCCATCTGTTTCTGTACTCTAGGAGGCCATTTCACAGAGGGAGGCCTAGATATTATGTTCATTCACATTTTATTATTTTATTAAAGTGATAACATTAATCCGCCTCTCTCGGCCTGAGACGAGGCAGTTGGAGAAAGAATTAATGGTTTCTGCCGCTGGGTAGAGTCTTTGAAAGGCTGCTCATTTCTTTTTTTGTGTATTTATTTGTCTGTTAGGGGCCAATGGTGGAGCCATCTATCCTCTCCTTTTTCCTTAGTAATAAAACAGCCTCCAAGTCCAGCTTGTTTAGTTGTTTAGAGGAGATCCTGCAGGGATTTGCGAGGCCATGTATTTTAGAAGAAAGAAGGGAAGAACCCTGTGGCACTGACTGAATTAAAGACAGCCGAGAAGTCTGCTGTGTGTGTGTCGTCCCTGTAGCATGTGGAAGACAGAGAAGTCCTCAATTAAAACTTTGAGTAACACTTTCCATTACAGTGACATTAAACTATAATAAAATAACGTAACACACACACACACTCACGCATGCACGCACGCACGCACACACACACACACACACACACACACACACACACACACACACACACACACACACACACACACACACACATACACACCATAAGAAACAACCACATCATAATAGCATCAAAAGAAAATACATCTCAGTTACGAGGAGAGTTTAAATGATCTGCCACATAAGGAACGGCCCTATGTAGCAGACATGAAGAGGTAGGGTAATAGAAACACAGTGAAAATACAAATAGCTATTGGGAGTCATAATAGGCACAAGCTGTGGGTGGACAGTCCCTCTCCCTGACTCCCTACCAGCCAAACTTAATTGTTGTGTATGCAGTGCTAGCCGCCTCCATAGCTACCTAGGGGTCTGTCTCTGGAAGCACGCTCATTAGCATGTGTGTGGAGCATATGGAGTGACCAGAGCTCCTTGTCCAGCACTAAGGCAGAGATAGGGCAGTGGCTGGACGGGAGATAAGAATCCTGGGTGGGTTGGCTGTGGGGGCCGGCCGGCAACTGGGGCACCAGCCTGCGGGCATGGAAAGAAGAAGAGAGGAGAGAGGAGGAGAGACAAGAGGCGAACAGCGTTATCAGGGCGGTGCAGGGCTAGGCAGAGGGGCAGGCTGGGAATTCCATAACTGAGAGAGGGAGAGAGAGGGAGAGAGAGGGAGAGAGAGAGAGAGAGAGAGAGAGAGAGAGAGAGAGAGAGAGAGAGAGAGAGAGAGAGAGAGAGATTCTCTGTACGAGCACATGTGTGGCTTTTGAGTCCGAATAAGTGTTTCACAGCATGCTGGCCCACATCATGTGTATGTATGTATCCATGTACTGTCAGCAGTGGTCAATCCACTCACAATATCCAATACCCCAACCCACAGAATGCCATTTCACAACAATACATTGCCATACACACAACGCATGTTGCCAAGCCTAATATGATGCAGACAACTTACTACAATCTTGCAGTACGCCTCTCATTTAATGAGGAGAGAAAAAACCCTTGCTCTCTCGTCTTTTTCTATCTAATTTTCACACATTTTCTCCATCTCTTTTCTCCCTGAGTGAGGAACAGCTGAGAAAAGTATCTCTTTGAATTCCAACTTCTCCTCCCAAACCATATCTTGGATTTGTTTTTCTTTAGTTATCAGCATAAAGCTCATGTACTACAAACCTACGCTAATAAGTCACTTTGGATAAAAGTACATTTTCAATGACCAAACATACAGTATGTATGTACGTCAAAACACAAAGCAATAGAACTATCTGTGTGGATCAGGAGTGACAGATTCCAACCAGGATTTGTTCCATCCCTCATCACTCACTTCCATGTCTCAATCACCCAATGTTAAAAGCTCTTCTCCCCTCAGACACACAGTCAATTACAAAATTAGCCACTTTGTCCCCACACATTTTTTTTGGTCATCAAGCTTGAAGAGTTGAAGCCCCTTGATGATGAATTGGAAATAGGCCCCGGTAAATGGCAATAGCAATGAAGGGTCTGTCGACTGTGACTGACTCTATCCACAGACTACTCTGTCCTGGATAAGCTTTCTCCAACCGTGACATTGCTGGCACGGCTCCCCACCCCTCTTTGAGGAGAGGACGAAAGAGCAGAGGTTGCGAGGAGAAAAGGAGATGTGAGAAGCCAATGTAATTGGAAGGGGAGACAAGACAGGGGGACATTTGACATTTTCAACCTCTTGCATGTTCTTCTTGTGGGGGGCTTTGGTCATGAATTGAAAGGGTGCCATGAGGAAATGTGAACACCAAAGGAAGCAATTTCCTGTGGAGAAACATTTTGCGAGTGAAATTCACATACCCTCCCCCCCAGGTCTCCTCACCGCCACAAGAATGTTAGCCTGCTGAGCTAAAGCCTATGAATTGATTCAGGGAGCTAAAGTTGGTCTTTAGGTATATAGTCCATATCTTCTGCAGTACAGATTTGATCCAATGTCACACCTAGTTGGTTGGTTGTTGCTTCTGTCTGTCTTCAGAGGTGGGTGGGTGTAATGCCCGGAGAAGTCCTTGTCAGCGTTCCAAATGGCACCCTTTTCCCTTTATATTGCACTACTTTTGCTCAGGGCCCATAGGGCTCTGGTCAAATGTAGTGCACTATATGTGAAATAGGGATGCATTTGGGATGCAACCCTTGTCAGTGCAGGGTGAGGAATCCTCCACGCTGTCAAAGCCACCTGGCCAGGATGTTGTGTGATTTTCTCCGGCTACTGAGGTCCCGCTACAGGGAATCGAAGCGTGACAGGCAGCCTCCTTGGCTTGGTGCTGCTCAGTACTACCAAGCAAAGCTGCGGCAAGTGACATTTGCTGTCAATATATCAACTGGGATGTCAGGAAGTTGGTTACAGGCTTTTCACACAGCCAGGGCATGCCTGTCAGACCCTCACCAACCCCACCACACACACAAACACTATACCTTCCCCCCTCCCGGAAAGCCTGGTAAATGTCTGGTGTTGAAACAGAAAACACCTGCCCTGTTCGATGAGGTACTTCCGCTGAGAGGAAGAGAGAAACCAACGGGGCACACAAAGAGTAATCAGGAGGGAATGAAAGAAGAGGAGACGGATGAGAGAAATTGAGGGGGAGGTGTATGTCAATTATTGCTCCGATAGCAAGTGTTAATTAACACAAAAAACAACCGTTGTTCAGCAACAGTCAAATAGTTAACAGTGTGAGAAGCCCTCGTATGGCAGTTGATTAGTCCAACAGCCTGGGTTGCAACTACAGCATGAGATTGCTTTTAGAAGGATAAAGTGGTCCCAAGACATAATGTGGGCTCAAGACCGAAGTCACATATTTACACCATTGAATAATGGAAATAAAGAAGCTGGCTTTTTTGCAAACCTTGTTTGGTGAGATCCCGGGCTAAATTTGACCAAAAATATGTTAAATGGTTATATCATGTGCCTGTGATACACACAGTTCAGTCTCATTAAAACAATATATGGGGAAAGAAAATAAATTGCATCCCACTTCTGCCACCAAATGCAGTAGAAATAGTATGATAAAGGCAGGGAGAGGTGTTTCAGGAGAGGTGTTTCAGGAGAGGTGTTTCAGGAGAGGTGTTTCAGGCCCTGAGGGAATGTGGACCCCTGCTGTCATATATAGCATTGTCTTCCTTGCTCCTTCCTGTTCTTATATTTTGGACAGGACCATAAAAACATGTTATAGGAATGGCCCTCCCGAGAACAGAACAGCCTCCACCCTTGATTAGTGTGGAACCTGTTCCAAAATCAAATTGTAAACAAATATTTTGAAGCTCTGTTTTCCATGATATTGCTGGATGTGTCTCAGGCAGCGTAGAATCTGTAAGGCAGTTCCAGCGACAAGTGTGTTTCAGAACTGCTGCCAGATATATTACCAGCAGGAAGTGGAGCAGAACAGCTCTGGCGATGCACCATGGACATTATGCAAATACTATAAGAGAACATATTAACTAGTCTGTCACTTTTGGTTCTCAGATGCCTACCCCAAATTGTCTCAGAAGTCGAGACCAGGCTCCCACTGAGCTGGAAAGAGGGCAAATTTAAATCAGGGAGCCACACCAAGCCTCTGACATATGAGAGATAACAGGTCTGCTATACAACAGCGACATGTGGAGAGATGCTTTACCAAATGCATGAAGATACATTTTATTAACTCATAACATTGTGAATGTCTTAATGCATACCCAACTATAAACTTAAATCCCTCTTAAACCTCAGATATTATATATTGATTAGCACACACTGGAAGATGGCATTTCCCTGTAATAATCTCTGTTTGTTTACAAGTAGGCTGAGTAACGCATGCCATTACAGGGCTAACGATGTACGATTGTCATCGCACACATGGCAGACTTAATTGTGCCACTCAGATTGCGGCTAATGACTTTACGAGGAAATGATTGACACAATGATCTGTGCCGAGGTTCTACAGGTAGAATAAATAAATAAGCAACCCCCCCCCCCCCCCCCCCGATGGAAGGGTCGTCAATCTTGCCAACTGCCTCCAGAGTGCCCCAGTCAGTTAACATTTTAGAAAACGGCTGCTCCATTAATAATAAAGCCATATTAACATAAATGAATTCCTCCTCAGTGTAGGATTCGCCTGAACAGTTATTAAATTCAAATTTGGCCCCATTAATAATGCATACACCTTTGACTTTCTAATATCAAGATTATGTGGAATTACGGCGGGCATCCATTATTTATTAACGACATTCAATTGGGGACCTTGATGAGCTCTAATTAGTGGTGGTGGGGGGGGGGGGGCATGAAGCTGCCCCTGATGAGACTTGTCAATCAAGCCACCATCCTTAAGACCCCCCTCCTAGTCCAACACACACACACACACGTTGTGTGCCACCTGTGTAGTTGTGTACAACAAGGGCACAGGACAATGCCACCACCTCTGTGCCAAGTCGAAGTTGCTGAGGCCTCTTTCCTTGTCCATCATGCCTATTTGAAGAAGTGCCATGAAGGGTTGGAATGCCATGGAGTGCAGAGCGGACCCTTTCCCCTCCACGTCATGGCCCTTCTGTAAAATGAGGACCGATTTCAAGCTTAATTGCTCCTGAGCCAGGCTGAATGACACAAGAAGGGTGAGGGACTGTCACACTCTGGTCCTCAGGGTCTCTTATCAGTCAGTCAGTCAGTCTCTGTTTCAAGCAGGCACACAGACGCTAGAGCTGCAAACTATTACAGACTACAAAGGGAAGCACAGCCGAGAGCTGCCCAGTGACACAAGCCTACCAGACGAGCTAAATTACTACTTTGCTCTCTTCGAGGCAAGTAACACTGAAACATGCATGAGAGCATCAGCTGTTCCGGACTACTGTGTGGTCACGCTCTCCGCAGCTGATGTGAGTAAGACCTTTAAAGAGGTCAACATTCACAAGGCCGCAAGGTCAGACGGATTACCAGGATGTGTACTCCGAGCATGCTCTGACCAACTGACAAGTGTCTTCACTGACATTTTCAACTTGTCCTTGTCTGAGTCTGTATTACCAACATGTTCCAAGAATACCACCATAGTCCCTGTGCTCATGAACACTAAGGTAACCTGCCTAAATGACTACCGAAACGTAGCACTCATGTCTGTGTCCATGAAGTGCTTTGAAAAGCTGGTCATGACTCACATCAACACCATTTTCCCAGAAACCCTAGACCCACTCCAATTTGCATTCCTGCCCAACAGATCCACATATGATGAAATCTCTATTGCACTACTACCCCACACAGCCCTTTCCAACCGGGACAAAAAGGAGTACCTAAGTGAGAATGCTACTCATTGACTACAGCTCAGCGTTCAACACCATAGTTCCCTAAAAGCTCATCACTAAGCTAAGGAGCCTGGGCCTAAAAACCTCCCTATGCAACTGAGGCCTGGACTTCCTGACGGTCCTCCCCCAGGTGGTAAAGGTAGGAAACAAAACATCCTCCATGCTGATCCTCAACACGGGGGCCCCTCAAAGGTGCATGCTCAGTCCCCTCCTGTACTCCCTGTTCACTCATGTCTGCACGGCCAGGCACGACTCCAACACCATCATTAAGTTTGCCGATGACACAACAGTGGTAGGCCTGATCACCAACAACGACAAGGCAGCCTACAGGGAGGAGGTCAGAGACCTGGCCGAGTGGTGCCAGGACAACAACCTTTTCCTCAACGTGATCAAGACAAAGAAGATGATTGTGGACTACAGGAAAAGCAGAACCGATCACACCCCCATTCTCATCGATGGGGCTGTAGTGGAGCAGGTTGAGAGCTTCAAGTTCCTTGATGTCCACATCACCAACAAACTAATATGGTCCAAGCACACCAAGACAGTCATGAAGAGGGAAAACAAAACCTATTCCCCCTCAGTAGACTGAAAAGATTTGGTATGGGTCCTCAGATCCTCAAAAGGTTCTACAGCTGCACCATCGAGAGCATCCTGACAGGTTGCATCACTGCCTGGCATGGTAATTGCTCGGGCTCCGAACGCAAGGCATTACAGAATATGGTGTGTACTACCTACCATCGAGAACCTCTATAACAGGCGGTATCAGATGATGTCCCTAAAAATTCTCAAAGACTCCAGCCACCCTAATCATAGACCGTTCTCTTTGCTACCGCAAGGCAAGCGGTACCGGAGCGCCAAGTCTAGGTCCAAGAGGCTTCTAAACAGTTTCTACCCCCAAGCCATAAGACTCCTGAACATCTAATCAAATGGCTACGCAGACTATTTGCATTCCCCCCACCCCTTTTACACTGCTGCTACTCTCTGTTATTATCTATACATAGTCACTTTAATAACTCTACCTACATGTACAACCCACAACTAACTGTTGCCCCCGTATACTGACTTTGCACTGGTACCCCTTGTATATAGCCTCGTTATTGTTATTTAACTTTTGCTCTTTAATTATTTGTTACTTTTATAAAAAATAAAAAATAAATCTTCGAACTGCATAGTTGGTTAAGGGCTTGTAAGTAAGCATTTTTTGGCGCATGTGACAAACAATATTTTATTTGACTTGATATGGACCAAAAGTCTTATGTAACTATTTTGCTCGATAACGATAAATACAACAATATTTATTTTTATGGACAGTTACTTTACAGACTATCATCCTGTTCAAGGGGTGTACCTATACATCAAGCTGCCTCACACTACAGAAACAGCAGATAGGAGCAGGAGCCTATGAGCCATTCTGTCTTTCAAAAACAGCGGCTCGTGCAAGGCTACTTACTTGACATTAGCTGCAAGGTTTTAGACAGTTTTTTCCAGTACCTACCCGAGCACTCCATTCTGCCATGTCACGTTGGTATAAAGGGGCAGGAATGTGTATTTTTTTTAAATATATCTTTACCCAAATTATATTGTGGCGGGTACAGGCACGGGGATGAAGACCAAAAAAACACATATACCAAAACCAGGGTTGAGACCCAAACAAAAGAGCGAGGAGTACCTCAAATAAATACAGAATCGCACAAGGATTATTACATGGGACGAGACCCGTAATCATCTGCACAATACAAGTGGCACGAAAGCCAAAACAACACAGCACAGGTACTCACACAACCAATGGACATTGGAACAATAATCGACAGGACAACGGTGAACAAATGGCACGCTTATGCAATTACTAATCAATGGGAATAGGGGCCAGGTGTGCGTAATGACAGTTCCGGAAGGATCCGTGAGATGCCGCCTATGGACTCATGGCCTTCCCACCCCTATGGGAGGGAAGCTCCCGCTCAGCGCAGTCCAAGCTTTTCTCTGTCCTGGCACCCAAATGGTAGAAACAGCTTGGCCCTGAAGCTAGGACTGAAGAGTCCCTGCCCATCTGAAACCCTACCTCTTCAAAGAGTATTTTTTATTTATTTAACTAGGCAAGTCAGTTAAGAACATATTCTTATTTACAATGACGGCCTACCAAAAGGCAAAAGACATCCTGCGGGGACGGGGGCTGGGATAAAAAAAATAAAACATGAAATAAATAAACAATATATAAATATAGGACAAAACACACATCACGATGAGAGACAACACCACATAAAGAGAGACCTAAGACAACAACATAGCAAGGCAGCAACACATGACAACACAGCATGGTAGCAACACAACATGACAACAACATGGTAGCAGCACAAAACATGGTACAAACATTATTGGGCACAGACAACAGCACAAAGGGCAAGAAGGTAGAGACAACAATACATCACGCAAAGCAGCCACAACTGTCAGTAAGAGTGTCCATGATTGAGTCTTTGAAATCCCCCTCCTCACCTCAACCCCCCCACAATAAAATAATAACACTTGTACTTGACGCCCCCCCCAGCTCTGACTTTGCTGATAGCTACTTTATTGAGGAAAAGGGTACTTACTATACCGGTGATACTGATATGGTTGTCTCACCTGGCTGTCTTAAGATGAATGCACTAACTAACAGTAAATCGCTCTGGATAAGAGTGACTAAATGACTACAATATAAATGTAAGACAACTGAGATGGTATCCTATGATTATAAAAGGAAGCTATTTCATCTAACATATCCAGGGAATACATTATTGATATTTTTATGTGCAACCTGTCAAATTATCCGATTTCTTTTTGTCTCTTCAGAGATGATTTTCCCGACATCTTTGTGCATGTTGGCCTAAGCTACATTATTCAACTCAAAACACTTAGCTGGATAGCGAACTCAAAATATGATATTGTTGCTAGATACCAATGTAGGCTAATTTATTAATCTATCAGTAAATGTAACATCCTACAAAAACTTTTTATCGCTTGGACTGGGCTACATTCTCTCTCTGATTGAGATATTACAGTGTATTGCAGCTAATCAAACTCACAACCGCAAAATCCAGTCCACAAAGACGTTAGGGCGGCCCACCCCCGAAGTGACTCTTAACACTCTATGCAAAGGCCTCAGAAATGCAGCCTTCCCTGCATTATCTCCTCAACCCCCATGATGTCACACCTCTGTGTAGCAGAGGTTCTGTTGTCTTGTCATCCTGTAGGTCTGATAGCTGATTGGTCAACAACTCAGATTTTGAATCCAAACAACTCAGATGCTTATTACAGGATCTGCATTATCTCCTCAACCCCCATGATGTCACACCTCTGTGTAGCAGAGCTTCTGTTGTCTTGTCATCCTGTAGGTCTGATAGATGATTGGTCAACAACTCAGATGCTCATTACAGGATCGTAGATGTATTGTCTCTTTCTCTTTTTCTTTGTTCCTGGCTTGCTGTGGTGAGATATTCTCTCTGTATTTCTCTGTATTTCTCTCTCCACTCTCTCACCACTCCATGGCCTTTCAGGCTATGACTTCACTCCGTCTCTGATCATGCTTAGAGTATTGCATTTTAATGTTTGTTAATGCTTTGTAACTTTAGCTTTATGCCTTTATGTGATTTAATTCATCTTACAATGTTATTAAAATATCTGCCTTTAGTGTTCCACTCCATTCAGACGAATTCAACATCAACTCTATGCCTAACACTTGCTTACATATTTTAATTATACTTATGGAGTCAGATAATTCATTTAATATACTTTGTTAACATATTAAATGCATAGTCTTATCACAAGTTGCATGTGAGGTATATACAATATACACATATAAAATATTACCCCACTACAACATTCTACTCAATTTATTCTCAATTGGCGATGATGAAGATTTAGTCTACAGCACATTATAGTGGCGTGGAAATAATGATGACATTTCTAAAGGAGGCAAGTAAATAGCAGGAAAAACTTTTGTCATTATTGTGATGCCATCATATTTAATTAAGATGTAGTATAACATTACCTAGATAGCTAAAAGTGAGGGGAAAGCACCAGATTTTAGCTAGCTAATGTCAGCTTTGCGAGGTATTTTTTTTTTGGCGACGTTTGCTAGCTAAGAGTAACATTTCCATCTGTCTACATTCAATTTGACTAAGCTGTTTCCAACTAATTATTTGCCTACTTTGGCAATTTGGTTTTATTTCTAAGCCACTATAATGTAATTCAGACCAAACAATCGTTAGCCCCTGTTCAGAATAACTGGGCACCACTCGACTTTCTGGAGCCACTATGGCTGAGATGTCTTTAGAATGTTCATAACACTGGCATGACATGACCGAGTGACGGAGGTGCAACCCATGAATAGACTACAAAGAAACAGTGACTTGCATGGCATTCCCTTTAGATATTTCCTAGTCTTTGAGCAGCTTTCTGCTGTGGAAATATGACAACAGTAACATTGAATAGATGGAAAAGAATAGAGGGGGGGAGGGAGAACGAGTGCTGTCTGAAAATGAACTCCGCTCTCCTGAGCACCTGCAGGAGATCAGATGAAATGAGAGAAGGAAGGTAAGAAAGGGAGAGAATAGAATAAAGGAAACATAGACATGAGTATAGTATCATGGCATTTTAAAATGTACTTAGCAACCTGGAATGAGACTGTGCTTATCCTTCTGCTTATTAGCAGAGCTCCATTCAAGTCAACGCCCCCCAGAACCCAGAGATGAACAGATTAGCCCCTGTGCGCATGCACACACCAGCACAGACACACACATTTCTGACATTATTTACTGTGAACTCCAGTTGACCATCCTCCAACCAACTAAAGTCCTCTTTTGTCCCCTGCTCTAGTCCATTTTCTTCGGGTCCTATGTGAGGCCAATTAGGTTCATATGGCAATTGACACCCACAGGGGTGGGCCAATCATGGAGAAAGAATAGCATTATTTCCATCATGCTATGGTTCATTTGGCATCTGGGGAACTCTCCGAGAGAGTTCATAATGTTAATCATTGGGCTATATTATTTTAGCACAGATTAAAGCAGCACTTTAGCAGATCTTTAATTCAAATGCCAACATGTTTTTAAAATCTGGAGAAGGGAGATTTTCGTAGACCAAGTACTGTACAGGCAAATGAAGAAGCACCTTTGCTTGCTTATAAGATCCTGACGTTCTTATCTTCTTGATATCTTTTATGGGTCCATATCATTGTCACATTCAATTAAAATATTTTGGATTCAGAACATATCATGCTTGTTTTCATTGAACACTCTGTGGGGATGTTCTCTACAAGGACTCATTGAATGTTTCCGTTAAAAAACTCAAATGCATCCACTAAATATTCTGTCTGTCCCTATCCATCACTTTAAATGTTACCTAAGCACCAACTGGATGCCATCCGTTATAATTGCCAATTCTTTTCTGGCTCTGACTATACAGAGGAGTGATTTCCTCGTATTCAAATCTCTGAGTCGCACAAAGCCGGCGTGTCAACTTTCCACTTCATTACAGGATGGGCAATAGACTCATTTCTCGCAGGCGCGACGCTCCGATAATTGTTTTCTACCCCTCAACCCAGATAGCTAATTTACATGCATTCCTTCCTCACCATGCAGGTGTAGGAGAGAGAAGAGAAAGATGAAAATGCTCCCGGTTTTCACATTTACTCGCTGTCTATTAACAACATGACACATGGAAGCCAGGAAATAATATGTATCGCGTCCCCTTTTATATAATTTGCTTGGTGACATGTGATATGTCCAACTGGGCTTGAAATTGGACAGAAACATGTGGATGCCAAGTAGACCCACTATGAGAAGAAAGGAGGATGACAGAGCAGGAAATGATGCAATTTAAATGATAAATGGATAGAGTGGAGGAAATGCTCTGTTTTTCAAAGATGGTTCAAGAGGCCCTATCTCTTGACACCATTGTTGGTTAGTTTAGTTCTGTTGGTATTGTCCATATTGCAGTACAGCTCATGTCAACACATATTAACACATGTAACAAGCATATCTCAATTCTCTATAGCTTATAGATATGTTTTAATTGAGTTAATTCTCAAAATGATGTGGATAAACTAAAGACCGAATGCTTAAAGTATATACAGAATCCTCCTCCTATCTCTCTTTGTTCTCTTTCTTCATCTCTTCACTGGCTCTGTAAATCCTCTTTCCTCTGAAGTCATAGTTCCCCTATAATCATGCCCCCCTCCTCTGTAATTCTCTCTCATCCTCTTTGCATCCCACACTCCTCCTCCGTCTCAGAACCTCATCTTGCAGAGCCAATTGGTACGCAAAGCAAATACATGTCTCTGTTATGTCACCCTATGCATAGACAACATGATAACACATGACAATGGTTAGACATACGCTCAGACAGCCTTCTCCCTTTGCTTGGTACAATTAGACAGAACTCCAGAAAGAAAGTTGCCAAGCAATCTTACAAGTAGCAGAGCCCTTACAAAAATATTGAACTACGAATTCTATGATCTAATGTAAATAGCATACTTACAGTATTGTAAAACAGTATTGTGAAGCTCCAGAGTCAGATGTTCCCTGTTAGGCATATTGTTGCGGGGGCTAGATTTGAATCAGAAACTTAATACTTGTCAACCAAGCACTTGAGTCTAGACCTTTTGACAGGGTTAAATAAATAGTCCATATACTGTCCAATTTCTTCAAGAAGTGCACCCATACAATTTCTGCAAGTCCCAGGCACCCTTCTGATGACCAACCTTACCCACTAAACCTCACATATGACACCAACATATAAAAAGTGAAGGGTGGGTATGATCCATGAACCTCACTACCCCAACAATATAGCCAATGTTCCCAAAAGAAGACAGGCACGACCTTTGCAGCATCCCAAAGCGTTGGGATATACAGTTGAAGTCGGAAGTTTACATACACTTAGGCTGCAGTCATTAAAACTCATTTTTAAATTCTTTTTTTCAACCACTCCACAAATTTCTTGAAAAACAAACTACAGTTTTGGGAAGTAGGTCAGGACATCTACTATGGCACAAGTCATTTTTCCAACAATTGTTACAGACAGATTAATTCACTTAAAATTCACTCTATCACAATTCCAGTGGTTGCTCTGACATGCACTGTCAACTCTGGGACCTTATATGTACAGGTGTGTACCTTTCCAAATCATGTCCAATCAATTTAATTTACTCCAATCAAGTTGTAGAAACATCTCAATGACGATCAATGGAAACAGGATGCATTTGAGCTCAATTGAAGTGTCTTATAGCAAAGGGTCAGAATACGTACAGTTGAAGTCGGAAGTTTACATAGACTTAGGTTGGAGTCATTGAAACTCGTTTTTCAACCACTCCACACATTTCTTGTTAACAAAGTATAGTTTTGGAAAGTCGGTCAGGACATATACTTTGTGCATGACACAAGTAATTTTTCCAACAATTGTTTACAGACAGATTATTTCACTTATAATTCACTGTACCACAATTCCAGTGGGTCAGAAGTTTACATACGCTAAGTTGACTTTGCCTTTAAACAGCTTGGAAAATTCTAGAAAATTATGTCTTGGCTTTAGAAGCTTCTGATAGGTTAATTGACATCATTTGAGTTAATTGTAGGTGTACCTGTGGATGTATTTCAAGGCCTACCTTCAAAATCAGTGCCTCTTTGCTTGACATAATGGGAAAATCAAAAGAAATCAGCTAAGACCTCAGAAAAAAAGATTGTAGACCTCCACAAGTCTGGTTCATCCTTGGGAGCAATTTCCAAATGCCTTAAGGTACCACATTTATCTGTACAAACAATAGTATGCAAGTATAAACATCATGGAACCACGCCGCCGTCATATTGCTCAGGAAGGAGATGCGTTCTGTCTCCTAGAGATGAACGTACTTTGGTGCAAAAACTGCAATCAATCCCAGAACAACAGCAAAGGACTTTGTGAAGATGCTGGAGGAAACCGGTACAAAAGTATCTCGATCCACAGTAAAATTATTCCTATATCGACATAACCTGAAAGGCCACTCAGCAAGGAAGAAGCCCTTCCCCTCAAAACTGCGGTTTGCATCTGCACATGGGGACAAAGATCGCACTTTTTGGAGAAATGTCCTCTGGTCTGATCCAAATGGACAATGACCCCAAGCATACTTCCAAAGTTGTGGCAAAATGGCTTAAGGACAACAAAGTCAAGGTATTGGATTGACCATCAAAAAGCTCTGACCTCAATCCTATAGAAAATGTGTGGTCATAACTTAAAAAGTTTGTGCGAACAAGGAGGCCTACAAACCTGACTCAGTTACACCAGCTCTGTCAGGAGGATTGGGACAAAATTCCTCCAACTTATTGTGGGAAGCTTAAGGAAGGCTACCCAAAACTTTTGACCCAAGTTAAACAATTTAAAGGCAATGCTACCAAATACTAATTGAGTGTATGTAAACTTCTGACCCACTAGGAATGTGATGAAAGAAATAAAAGCTGAAATAAATAATTCTCTCTACTATTATTCTGACATTTCACATTCTTAAAATGAAGTGGTGATCCTAACTGACCTAAGACAGGGAATTTTTACTAGGATTAAATGTCAAGAATTGTGAAAAACTTAGTTTAAATGTATTTGGCTAAGGTGTATGTAAACTGCAGTCACAACACTTTCCTCCACAAATCACAGCCCGTCTTCCTGTAATCTAGTCTGTGACAGTTGTTTTTCTGGACGTACTGAAAGCCATAACTAAGCAGAGAAATCTTCAGAAGACCAGGATTTTAATTGCTTCTAGGCAGGTTTTTTTTTTACCTCGACTGTGCATTGTATCCCCTCTTCTCCAGGAAAAATGTGAAATCTTGGAACAGTGGTTAAAGGATTTCTGCCTGTGCAAGGCCTCCTGTGCGGAGTTTGTCAACGGGAGCCCTCTACTATACTTTGCTGACAAATCCTTGTTAGGCATCCTTATTCCCTAAATAGTGCACTATTCTGACCATATAGTGCACTATTCTGCACTACATAGGGTATAGGGTGCCATTTCGGACCGACCCACTGATTTGCACTCCCCGAAAAATGAGTAAAAGGCAATCAGCAGACCCTGCTGCCCTCAATAACTATTGGGCTACTGTAAGGCTACAGGGATTCTGCTTTGGTTATAACATGAAGGCACACGTCCCCCAGTATGGCCCATACATCTCTTCAGTCTCCCCACATGTGTGCCCCTGACTCTGTTGCTGTGGTGGCGAGAGATTCTCTGGTGTGTGAAATAGACACTCAGCGCTCCAAGGACAATTGCTTTATAAGAGCACTCCATTTGTATTTGAATAGAGACTGGAAGAGAAGGAAAGGTGCAGAAAGACAGTGTGTCAGTTTCAAGCCTATACAGTACTGCAGTTGAATGAATGTGATTAAACAACTTGCTGTACTTGTGTGGGTAAAGAAATGGAGAACAAGGATATATGTACACACATAACGCGCATGACATGAACACAAGCACACAGTATATTTTCTTGATGACTTATTCATGACCCTCGAGGTTCTTAAAAGCAAGTCACTATTCAGCTGAGTATGGCACCATGTCACTCATAACAATGCCATGGCCAATGCGACTCAACATGATGGAGGGGCTGGGTGATTTTGCTTTGACAGGAACTTAGCTATAAAATAAAATGTTAGTAGTCACATGCTTCCTAAACAACAGGTGTGGACTAACATTGAAATGCTTACTTAGGGGCCCTTCCCCAACAATGCAGAGAGAAAGAAAATAGAGAAATAATAGAAAAGTAAAACACATAACAATAAAAGTAATAGTAGATACACAATGAGTAATAATTACTTGGCTATATACACTGGGTACCAGTACTGAGTCAATAACAACTTGGCTATATACAAGGAGTATCAGTACTGAGTCTATGTGCAGAGGGACGAGGTAATTGAGGTAGATATGTACATATAACTAGGAATAAAGTGACAGATAGTGGACAGTAGCTGCAGCGTATGTGATGAGTCCAAAAAGATAGTGTAAAAAGGGTAAATGCAGATCGGTCGTGTAGCTATTTGGTTAACTATTTAACTAACAATTCAGCAGTCTTATGGCTTGGGGGTAGAAGCTGTTCAGGGTCCTGTTGGTTCCAGACTTGGTGCATCAGTAGTGCTTGCCGTGCGATAGCAGAGAGAACAGTCTATGACTTGGATGGCTGGAGTCTTTAACCTTTTTTAGGGCCTTGCTCTGACACCACATGGTTTATAGGTCCAGTACCGGTGATGTACTGGGCCGTACGCACTACCCTCTGTAGCGCCTTGCGGTCAGATGCTAAGCAGTTGCCATACCAAGCGGTGATGCAGCCAGTCAAGATGCTTTCAGTGGTGCAGCTGTATAAATTTGAGGGCCCATGCCAAATCTTTTTAGCCTTCTGAGGTGGAAGAGGCATTGTCGTGCCCTCTTCACGACTGTGTTGGTGTGTTTGGACCATAATGGATCCTTAGTGATGTGCTACAAAGCAACAAAGTGTGTGTGAGTATGCATATGCATATGTGTTACTGCGTAGGTGTGCACATTAGCATACATTCACATTTGTTAGCATGCACATCTAAGACCAAGGTTTAAGAGGGTGTTAGCTACCACCTCCTATTTTTCATATCCCAGTAAGGATGACTGATCTCCCTCTTTCCTTCTTCCTTCTTTTCCTCTTTCAAGTGGATTCAGTCTTTTCTGAGAGTAGAACTAGGGTGCCGGGAGGTGAAGAGCCTCGGCGACTCAGCAGGAAGGGCTGTGCCGTGGGGCACTGAGGGCCTCTGTACCGCTTAGTCGAGCCTGGACTATCTCCCTCTCATCCTTCCCCTGGAGCTGCACCTCGGTGCCACTCTCACATAAAGTCCCATACGTACTGCGCTGGAAGCTGGGACGATTCCGGGGAAGCCCAGCTCTAGGGCCGGGTTCCACCATTCAGGGTTCAAAGCTCTCAGAAGGGATGATGAGGCGTATTTAAGGGGGTAGCTATTTGAAATGATAAGGGAACCACTGCGAGAGTGTTTGAGAGCCCCCCCTGCGGTGCTTAAAAAAATACTATTGTAGGCTAACTCATACGTGGATGAGCCTCTTTGTAGAAACTCCAATTATATTTGAAACATTGTAACAGATATGGCTGCGTAGGTAAGCCCATGATAGAACACGCTAACACCCAGTGTATCTATTAGTATTGGCTGCATGTGGAAATGTATTTGATAACAATTGATAAGATTGACATTTTCTTGATTGCCAAGAACATGTATGGGGGTCGTATCTATTAGCAGTGTAATATGAATATTGGTATGCATGGCTGGTGGTATATCAGATGGACAATTGGTTGCACAGCCAAGGCAAAGAGAGACAAATGACAGTAGGCTGTTGATTTTAGGGATGTAACCAAGTGTTTTGAAATCAGCTCAAGTGCTGCTCGTTCCATCATCTGAAACAATAAGATTGGATGTCAGACATTATGCTTGATCAGCTAGGACCACTATATTTTCCCATTGGATCTGTTGACTAAAACTCAAATCTTGGTCTTTGACTGAGTTTGCATCTCTGCGCTGCTTTTAGTACGTCAAAATGTTATTCGCCCCTTCCACATTGCTCTCTCCTCACTTTTTCTCTCTCTGTTCTCGGCTTTGTCTCTGGAGAATATGATTTGTCATGGTGACTGAGAGAGGAGATAGAATAAAAAAAATTACCACAGGAAAAAAACGTCTTGAATGCCCCTTAATGTATTATTTTAAAAGAATCGACGCAGTGGCATGGACAAATATTAATTTATCACGCCATCAAGCACAGGAACAACTGCAGAGAGGAGTGGGTGCAAAATGCGAGACGCTGACAACGCCTGCATTACAGATGGATTTCTCTGTCTGCGTTTCATATTGAGATGCAGGCAAAAAAAATATAAAACTGTCAGCTTTTGTCAAAACTTTCTGACGGGTGTAATTTTGATCCATTAGCTTTCTGCTGCTCGCCTTGGCCAATTTTCCATCCTTTACTTTCCCTGTAGAAGAACTGCCCAGGGGAGAGATCCTTCTGGTTGTAATAGCATCTGTTTTCAATGTAAAAATGGGCATAGTTACATACAACCCTCCCCCTCTCCCCCCCACACACACACTCTCCTACACACACTCTCATCTGAGTGTTGTCAAATTATATGCATAGATATAGAATTCATCAAACAAGACTGTTAATTACTTAAATGGAAAAGTTCAAAGTTTCCCTACAATTGATGAAACTGAGCGTGATTTTGCTTGGATGGAGAATTCCACTGCCATGTCCAAAAATGGACACCTTTCATCATATTGCTGATAGTATACCTGTTTGAGAATATGAGAGGAGAGAAGAAGGCTTGATTTCAGACTGTAAAAAAACACACAAAAAACATTATTTAATCAAGGTTGCATAATTGGATTTGGTTAATGTGTGAAAACTTCATATTACATTCTTTGTCACAGCACAAGAAGAATTTAGTGTTCTTTGTTATTAAACCTGGATAAACAATACATTTTGATTGAAAAGGGCCCTGGGTTACTCACCATCTCTCCAATACCTCTCCACATCTAGATTAGTGGCCCTGCATGCCCTCAAGCACTGTTCTAGGATCAGCTTCCCAATCCCACCCCTAACTAGAAGGTATTATAATCAGATCTGGTAAAACTCACTGGAAACCTCCTACTTCCTTTTGCTCTGCAGCAGCCAGAGGACTAACCGTCCAACCGCAATTATCGGTGGGGCAAAGTTTCCAAAAATAATCACTGTGTATCAGCAGAGTACACAGGTCTCCCCCAGCCTGACCGTCCTACCGGAGAACCACAACACCCTCATGCTTGGACACTCAACACCTTTTGGCACCAGATTAAAAAGCTAATGATGTTTTATCAAGAGAGAGGGTCAATAAGATATTGAAGCTACACTCCGATTAAAGCAAGGGGTGCCCGATAGAGATTATGGCATAGTTAAGAGGGCCCCTGTTCACTATGGATTGTGTGGAGGCCCCTGGGAATGTGAAGACCAGATAGGGAGCTAATCTGAGAATACTGAGAGTTGAGGAAGAAAAGGACAAGAGCTGATAGGGGAGGGATTGGAAATCAGTATAGATGACGAAGAGAGGAGAGAGGAGAGGGAAAAAATAGAGGAGAGGAACGAGGTTGTGCGTGTTGGTGTTTTGTATCACAGGAGGCTGGTGGTAACTTAATTGGGATGGGCTTATAGAAATGTCTGGAACAGAATAAATGGAATGGTGTTGAAATCACGATTTTCTTGTGTTTGATCCCATTCCATTCACTCAATTCCAGCCATTATTATGAGCATTCCCTCCCTCAGGAGCCTCCTGTGATTTGTATCCACATTCTCTGCTTCAAACATGTATCTAAAGCTTCTTTCCTATTCCTCTGCAAATGCCAAATTTCAAATAAAATCCTGCCGGCAGCAGAATAAATGAGTATACTCAGTTTCAGATCACTAATTCTCAATTTCATTTATAATGCAGAAAATGAATTTTTACACTGCGCTCATTTAACATAAATAATCTTATAATGAGAAATTGCCGTGCAGGGAGTGTCAGTAATAAAATTGCATGGAGATTTTATTTCAGTTGATGGCAGAAGAAGTAAAAAGCTCATAGAAGACTGAGTTAATAAATAAAACATGTTGTCAGTTTGCAATCTCTCCCACTTCAAATATAATTCATTTTCCCCTATTAAAGGAGTTAGTTTCCAACAATGTCCAATAGGTGAGAGACCCCCATTATAACGTTCTAATTAAAAAACTAAAATAAATAAATAAATGTACCCCCCAAATAACTACATAAATGTGGGAAAAACTAGAGAAGCTTATGAAGTTCCTGCTATCGCATCAGACCCATTAAAGGGGAGAGGAATGGATCAAATTGAAAGTGACGGTAGCGTCTTTAGGAGGTGGTGTTTGATTTCCAAATTATCATATTTTCAGAGTCAATAATAAAACGCTTATGATAGCGCAAGCTATGCTGACAGGCTTTAATAAGATAGGGCCAGCTGAGCGCAGCGGATGGAACAGAAAGCAGGCCCAAGTGTGTGTGTGTGTTTGTCAGTGAGAATGTTTGTGTGTTTGTCAGTAAGAGAGAGAGAGAGAGAGAGAGAGTGTGTGTGTGTGTGTGTGTGTGTGTGTGTGTGTGTGTGTGTGTGTGTGTGTGTGTGTGTGTGCGTGCGTGCGTGTCAATGCGAGTTTGTGTTTTAGAGTGAGTGTCTGTGAAAGAGAGAGGTGTGTGAGTCTGAACAAGTGTGTGAGGAACTGTCACAAGACTGCTCTTCCAATGGAAAAGACTTGTCAGGTGAGGCTTGCAAAGGTTTTTAAGAGAAGCACAAGATTCCAACTGAGAGCCCAATTCAACAGTAATCTTACAAACTGTTGTCCATGTGCATACCTGCCATACCTGTCTTATCCTGTAAACTGGAGGTAACTACATTATCTCATAAGTTACTCTCTGGTATTTCCTGGTATTTCTAATGGTACCGACAATGACACCGCTGTTTAATTTGACAACAGAAATAAGGTCTGTTTAAATCAGGGGAGAACGACTGCCCACTCTCATTGTAGTCACAGGAGTTAAAGGCCGACCACAGTACTACAGGCAATATTTGCAGAAAACAGGTTCCCCTATTATTGTGAATGGGAAAATGTTAATCTTCGTGGTCAGTCTTCATCTATATAAAACATTTTTAGAAGACAGTCATGTTACCAATAATTGCTTGAATACACCAGATGTATGGCCTTGAACCAATTATTTTTAAATGGTACACACCCGAGCCACAGCCTGTTCACCCTGCTATCATCCAGAATGCGTGGTCAGTATAAGTGCATCAAAGCTGGGACCGAGAAGCTGACAAACAGCTTCTATCTCAAGGCCATCAGACTGTTAAATTCTGTTAAATATCCATCACTAGCACATTAGAGGCTGCTGCCCTATATACATAGACTTGGAATCACTAGCCACTTTAATAATGGAACAATAGTCACTGTCACGCCTGCTCCCGCTCCCCCTCCCTGGCGCCCAAAGGCGCCAGGCTCCCCAGTATTACACACTCCTGCCACCATCATTAAGCACACCTGCCTTCCCCCGTCACGTGCATCAGCGATTATTGGACTCACCTGGACTCAATCACCTCTGTCTTTACCTTCCCTATATATGTCTGTTCCCTGCTTCAGCATTGATTGTTGTTTTGCCCGTGTACTGACGCTGTGCCTGTCTTGTTTAATGTCTGTTCCTTATTATATGTTAACTCCCCGTACCTGCTTCTCTTCTCCGGTGTCGGTCCTTACAGTGACTTTAACAATGTTTACATATTTTGCATTACTCATAAATAAACTCCCTTTTTCAGGACCCTGTCTTACAAAGGTAATTCGTAAAAATCCAAATAACTTCACAGATCTTCATTGTAAAGGGTTTTAACACTGTTTCCATGCTTGTTCAATGACCCATAAACAATTAATGAACATGCACCTGTGGAACGGTTGTTAAGACACTAACAGCTTACAGACGGTAGGCAATTAAGGTCACAGTTATGAAACCCTATGACACTAAAGAGGCCTCTCTACTGACTCTGAAAAACACCAAAAGAAAGATGCCTATTGTCCCTGCTTATCTGCGTGAACATGCCTTAAGAATGCTGCAAGGAGGCATGAGGACTGCAGATGTGGCCAGGGCAACAAATTGTAATGTCCATACTGTGAGACGCCTAAAACAGCAGGGAGACAGGACGGACAGATTATCGGCCTCGCAGTGGCAGACCACGTGTGACAACACCTGCAAAGGTTCGGTACATCTGAACATCACACCTGCGGGACAGGTACAGTATGGCAACAATCACCAGGAACTCACAATCCCTCCATCAGTGCTTAGACTGTCCGCAATAGGCTGAGAGAGTCTGGACTGAGGGCTTGTAGGCCTGTTGTAAGGCAAGTCCTCACCAGACATCCCCGGCAACAACGTTGCCTATGGGCACAAAGTCACTGTTGCTGGACCAGACAGGACTGGCAAAAAGTGCTCTTCACTGACGAGTCATGGTTTTGTCTCACCAGGGGTGATGGTTGGATTCGTGTTTATCGTTGAAGGTACGAAAAGTTACACCGAGGCCTGTACCCTGGAGCAGGATCGATTTGGAGGTGGAGGGTCTGTCATGGTCTGGGGCGGTGTGTCACAGCATCATCGGACTTAGCAGGTTGTCATTGCAGGCAATCTCAACGCTGTGCATCACAGGGAAGATATCCTCCTCCCTCTTGTGGTACCCTTCCTGCAGGCTCATCCTGACATGACCCTCCAGCATGACAATACCACCAGCCATACTGCTCATTCTGGGCGTGATTTCCTGCAAGACTGGAATGTCGGTGTTCTGTCATGGCCAGCGAAGAGCCCGGATCTCAATCCCATTGAGCATGTCTGGGACCTGTTGAATCGGAGGGTGAGGGCTAGGGCCATTCCCACCAGAAATGTCCGGGAACTTGCAGGTGCCTTGGTGGAAGAGTGGGGTAACATCTCACAGCAATAACTGGCAAATCTGGTGCAGTCCCAGAGGAGAAGATACACTGCAGCACTTATTGCAGCTAGTGGCCACACCAGATACTGACTGTTACTTTTGATTTTGACCCCCCCTTTTGTTCAGGGACCCATTATTCCATTTCTGTTAGTCACATATCTGTGGGACTTGTTCAGTTTATGTCTCAGTTGTTGAATATTGTTATGTTCATACAAATATTTACACATGTTAAGTTTGCTGAAAATAAATGCAGTTGACAATGAGAGGCATTTTTTTTTGTGCTGAGTTTACATCCATCCTATTCTACTGTATCTAAGTCTATGCTGCTCTGACATTGATCACCCAATATTTATATTTTACTATTTCCATTCCTTTACTTTATATTTGTGTGTATTCTTGTGAAATTGTTAGATATTGCTGTACTGTTAGAGCTGGAAACACAAGCATTTTATTACACTCACAATAACATCTTTTTTTTATTTTTATTTTTATTTTACCTTTATTTAACCAGGTAGGCAAGTTGAGAACAAGTTCTCATTTACAATTGCGACCTGGCAATTGGCAACCTTATAAACATGTGAACGTGACAAATGAAATTTGATTCGATTTGAGAAGAAGTAATAAGGACAACTTAGTTGCTAATGACAGCCTGCAGTACCCTGTTTGGCCTTCAACTTGAATGTAAAGTTGATTTCCCCCTTCTGCTAAAATGTATGTATTAAGACGTTTTTGTCCACAAGGCTTTTTCCATTAATGATTACATAAATATCACTGACACTGCCACGTGAGATGACTTAAGGGTAAGAACGTCTGTTATATGTGGAAGTGAGAGCATGATTAGAATCTCCCCTGCCACTCACTGACAGAGACTGGCGCCTTTTATGAAAAGCAGGCAATGCCTTGTCCTTTCAAATAACCTTTCCCTAGAGAACAGGGAGAGAAAGATAAAAGAAGTGAAGAAGAAAAGAGAGAGATAGTGCGAAAGAGAGAGAAATGAGGAGGAGGAGAGAACGACAGATCTTGTTGGGGAATACCTCAACATTTAAAAACAGAACAAGATGGCAAGTTCTCTTTTTGTTTCTTTTTTGGGGAAGGGGTTGGGAGAGTGGGGGGTGGAATTATCTCACATATAGGGCTGTCAGGGCTACATCTGAACCTCTCATTAGATATGCGAGCACATTAGCGGCGACGGCTGTCTTGGTAAAGGTCAGGGTTGCTGGGACAAGCGCTCGGTGGAGGGGAGCGGTGAGCTGAAACCTTCAGTCTGCGTCTCAAATGGCACCCTGTTCCGTATGTAGTGCACTACCTTTGACCAGAGCCTGGTCAAAATTAGTGCACTATATAGGAAATAGAATTTGAACTTCAATCATTTTGTCTCTTTTTTAATAGGTCCACTGGGAGGATTTGAGGAGAGAAAGGGCGAGGGGGAAACAGCCTTAATGGAACATCACGCCACCATGACATTTTAATTTAGAAGATTCCATATTTGTATGTGATACAAAGTTGGACAAGCACAGATAGAGCCTTACTGGAAATGTACTGTGCATGTTAAAAACATGTTGAAAATACATGAATTACACAAGAACCAATTTTATTGTTCCACAAATTTACAAAGTTGGTTACACAAAGACGGAACCCTATAAGAAATGTAGGCCTACATGCTAAACATGTGTTAGAAATACAATAATTACACAATCATTTGTTTTTGTAACACAAACTGAATTGTATCATCTTTACTTTCATCTGAAACGCCTGAAAAACTAGTTGGGGCTTATGAGTGCATTTGTAGTTCCTAAATTCATTGCAAATGTATTGGAAACAGGTTATCAAGCCATTTCACATGCCATGGAGCATGTTAGAATTGAAAATGGGATGTGTTAAAAATTGTGGGAAATCTCCGGTATGGAAGATATGCCATCTTGTAGAGTTGTCTCTTTAACTTGGATGGTGAGATGGTAAGCACATGGATCTGGTGCTACAGCTTGAGGGAGGGATGTCAGTTAAATGATGAAAGAAGCAGAGATGAAACTGGTAGCTAGACGTAAAGGTCAGTGTACACAGTGTGCACCTAACATTTTACCAACTGACTTGACTCCAGTTGCATGAAATCATTGTGCAATATCATATTATGGTCAATGAAAATGTATTATGATGAAAATAGTGAATTTTCAGGATATTATATGTACTGACACAGTACTCTCTCTGTTTATAGCTCAAGCAAATGGAAGGCTACATTAAAGCTGGAATCCATAGTGGTGAAACTGCCACGTCCGTTTGTGATATTACAACAACAAAGACATTACTTCAAACAACAAACCCTTTTTTTCCTTCGGACATCATTGCATTCGCGATAGAATGGCAGAGTATGTACTACAACATGTTTTACCACGATGCTGGATGATCATTTCTTCTAAAAAAAAACAATAACAACTGTGTCTGTGGCGACCAGGGGTACTGTTTCGCCAATCGTGGATATCAGCTTTTAAATAAAAAAAACTCATACACACACACACCTGAGCAAACGCACAAATAGGTACTTCTTCCAATTGCTGTCTACCTTCCTCGAAATTACACCAAGTCAGTGTAGTGAAGTCAATGGACATTGCTCCAGTTCCTATTTTGACAAAAATCCCATCTTGAGCTATGAAGAAAGAAGCAGTTATCGATCGAGAGGCCACCTAATTTATCAGACTGCATGACATTCCTCAAAAAATATTTGACCAAGGGGGTTATTCAATACCATTTTCTTTTTCTGCACACCGATTTAAACTTGTGTTCTTTTCCAGCCTAAAAGTGAGTGATAACAGCTGTCAGAGGGAGGAGATTTGACAGAAACTCTCTCTTTGTTGCTTTTTCCTCACTGCGGACTTAATTTACAACATGAATTGTCTCAATGCTCACAAAACACTGATCTAAGCACTTGCAACAGTATTGAGAGAATTGCCTGGATGCATTTTACTTTAGGGCTTATACTGTGAACTAATAACCTGTGTTACTTCAATGTTATATGCTAATAAGTACATGCAGTTATTGCTATCTCTATTTAAAATACATGGATAATAAGATGATAGTTGGGGCTGTGTTAGATTGCAGTGTAGCCTTTGATGTTATTGATCAGAAATTGTTATTGAAGAAACTCACTTGCTATGGCTTTAAATCACCTGGCATCACAGGGTTGGAGAGGTATTCTCTAACATTTGTACAGTGTGGTGTGTCCCTCTGGGCAGTTGACTTGGGCCGTTACTTTTCTCTATTTTTACAAATGATTTGCCACTGGTTTTAAACAAAGCTAGAATGATTATGGATGCTGATGGTTCCACACTACATGTCAGCACCCAAAGCCAGTGAGCCCACTGACATTCTAAATAAAGAGTTGCAGTCAGTGATTAATAATAAACTAGTGTTAAATAGGGCTAAAACTAAAAGCACTGGATTTGTTTCAAAGCATTCTCTAAGACCTAAACCTCAACTGGAGTTGTGTATAAAGGTTGTGACCATTGAGCAAGTTGAGGAAGCTAAACTTTTAAGTATAACATTGGAAGGTCAATTGTAATGGTCAAGTCATATTAACAAAGTTGTTGTGAAGAAGGGGAGGGGTATGTCTGTTAAAAAAATATGTTCTGCGTTTTTTACACACAAATCAACTGTACTAGTTGTATAGGCTCTGGTCTTGTCAAGTGCAGCAAAGAAACACATAGCAAAGTTGCAGCATGCCTTGCCCTTAACTGCACATACAGAGCTAACATCAACAACATGCATGTATTTCCTGGTTGAGGGTTGATGAAAGATTAACTGTATCAGTTCTTGTTTCTGTGAGAAATATTATTGTGTTGAAATTTCCAAATTGTCTCCATAATCAACTGACATACAGTGCCTTCAAAAAGTATTCATATCCCTTGACTTATTCCACATTTTGTTGTGTTGTACCCTGAATTCAAAATAGATTAAATAGATGTTTTATGCCTGAACGTATGCCTGAACTTTAGGCTTTAGGTTTGCCTTAAGAAAGGGGTTGAATATCTGACTCAAGACATTTCAGCTTTATTTTTTTTATAAATGTATTTTTTTTTGTGAAAAACTTAATTACACTTTGACATTATGGGGTATTGTTTGTAGGCCAGTGAATACATGTTTTTAATTTAATAACATTTAAATTCAGGCTGTAACAACAAAATGTGGAAAAAGTCAAGGGGTGTGAATACATTCTGAAGGCACTGTATAGATCTGACAGACATACTGTACTTACCACACCACATATGCCACCAGGGGTCTCTTCACAGTCCCCAAATCCAGAACGGATTCAAGGCAACAGACAGCATTATATAGGTCACATATCACTTTCCATCTCAAATTACTCAAGCAAACAGCAAAATTATATTTAAAAAAACAAGTAAAACAACACCTCACAACACCTCTCCCCTGTCTGGTCTATGTTAATGTTTTTAGATGTAGTTGTTTTTAGATGTATGTAAATTGTAAAGTAATGTCACCATTATTGTCAGCTAATGGGGATCTAAATAAAATTAAAATAAAATTAAAGTTATATTGTACTCAGGCCACCCAGTTGGCTTAGAAGCACTCAATCGTAGGCCACAGAGGAGAGGGATGGAGACTAGGGAGGTGAAGAGAGAGTGAGAGAGAGAGGAAAAACGGAGGGGGGTTGTGTGTGTCTCTCCACCGTGGGAGTTATCTCCTGTGTCCCGGGTCCCAATCCGTTACCGAACGCCACCATAACTCTGGCCGCCGAGGCTGTTTGCGATGGTTTCTGTCGCGGGTTCATCCTTACACTGATAGCTAAGTGTTCAACAGGAAACAAAGTAGCTTCCCACTGGCATAGATCACTCCCAGCCCTGCCTAGGAACCACGGGGAGAAACAAACCTGCACCAATGCAAAACCATTCAACATGGCCAGAGGAAAAGAACAAACATTGTTGTACACAGACCTGACCTAAGGGTCGTTGGTTGCTCTTTGTTAACATTTTACATTTATAGGAAATCTTAATTTAAAAATTATTTTTAACCTCCCCTTGTTCTTGTATATATGATATGTTTATGTTTTTATGTATGTATTCATGGTGCAGAAGGCTTGCCATTCAGGGACCATAAAGATTTAAATCTGTATTACAAAACATCTGATGGAAATTGCATTTTGGTCAGGTTTAATGGAGAAAGGCAATAATTAGTGACTTTGATGGAAATAGGTGTGATGACTTTTTAAAAGGAATTCGTCAATATTTTTCCTATTCCCTTCTTTTTCCCTTTTCTTCTTTGTGGGGTACACATAGTAACAACATACAAAGACAATGGCTTTTTTGTTTCTGACACGGCACTGCACATCCATACAGTAAATGTTGTCGCAGTGTCACATTCGTCATATAGAGGAGACCAAGGCACAGCGTGATGTGAATACATTCTTCTTTAATAAAAGGAGGAACACTAAACACACTATACAAAACAACAAAACAAACGTGACGTTATAAAGACTGAGTGCTGACATGCAACTACACATAGACAATAACCCACAGATAAACCAAGGAATATGGCTACCTAAATATGGTTCCCAATCAGAGACAACGATAAACAGCTGCCTCTGATTGAGAACCAATCTAGGCAACCATAGACATATAAACCCCTAGACTAGACAAAAGCTGGGGACCCTCGATGGGGACCCCGGGCTGGGAACCGTTGCTGGAGACCCCGGGCTGGGGACCATCGCTGGAGACCCCGGGCTGGTGACCGTCGCGGGAGATTCCGGGCTGGGGACCGTCGCGGGAGATTCCGGACTGTGGCCCATCGTGGGAGGTTCCGGACTGTGGCCCGTTGCGGGAGGTTCCGGTCTGTGGCCCGTCGTGGGATGTTCTGGACTGTGGCCCGTCGCGGGAGGTTCCGGAATGTGGCCCATCGTGGGAGGTTCCGGACTGTGGCCCGTTGCGGGAGGTTCCGGTCTGTGGCCCGTCATGGGATGTTCTGGACTGTGGCCCGTCGCGGGAGGTTCCGGTCTGTGGCCCGTCGTTGGACGCTCTGGACTGGGTACTGTCGCCAGATGCTCTGGACTGGGTACTGTCGCCGGACGCTCTGGACTGGGTACTGTCGCCAGACGCTCTGGACTGGGTACTGTCACCAGACGCCCTGGACTGGGTATTGTCGCTGGATGCTCTGGACTGGCGAGGTGCACTGTAGGCCTGGTGCGTGGTGTCGGCACTGGTGGTACCGGGCTGGGGACATGCACCTCATGGCGAGTGCGGAGAGGAGGAACAGGGCGTACTGGACTGCCGAGGCGCACTATAGGCCTGGTGCGTGGTGCCGGCACTGGTGGTACCGGGCTGGGGACATGCACCTCAGGGCGAGTGCGGGGAGGAGGAACAGGACGTACTGGGCTCTGGAGGCGCACGGGAAGTCTGGTGCGTAGTGTTGGCACTGGTGGTACTGGGCTGGTGACACACACCTCAGGGTGAGTGCGGGGAGCAGGCACAGGACGTACTGGACTGTGGAGGCGTACTGGAGGTCTGGAGTGTAGAGCTGACACAACCCGTCCTGGCTGGATGTTTATTTTCGCCCTGTTCAATGGTAGGGCACTGGCACAGGACGCACTAGGCTGTGCAGATTCACCGGAGACACAGTACGTAGAGCCAGCGCAGGATATTCTGGTCCAAGGAGGTATGTGCATCTCTGCATAACACTGTGCCTGACCAGTTACACACTGACACAGCCACCTGACACAGCCAATCTCCTCGTGTGCCTCCCCCCCCCCCCGCCTCTCGGGGTTCCGTGCTAGCCGTGTACCTTCATTCCTTAGGATGGCAATACTCTCCCGGCTGTGGCCAGGGTCCTGCTCCATCTAATACCTCTTCCCAGGTCCATTTCCCCATTAATCACTGTTCCTCCTTTTCACGCCGCCTGATCCTGGTTTGGTGGGTTATTCTGTCACATTCGTCATATAGAGGAGACCAAGGCGCAGCGTGATGTGAATTCATTCTTCTTTAATAAAATGAAGAACACTAAACAAACTATACCAAACAACAAAACGACCGTGATGCTATAAAGACCGTGTGCTGACATGCAACTACACATAGACAATAACCCACAGATAAACCAAGGAATATGACTACCTAAATATGGTTCCAAATCAGAGACAACGATAAACAGCTGCCTCTGATTGAGAACCAATCTAGGCAACCATAGACATATAAACCCCTAGACAAGGTACCCTAGACAATACAAAAAAATGAAACACACCACCCTCGTCACACCTTGACCTAACCAAAATAATAAAGAAAACAAAGGTAACTAAGGTCAGTGCGGGACACGCGGGCTATTGCTGTATTTCCATTCCTTCTGAAAAGGGAAATTAAATCGACAACTGAAGACTGATGTGAAGTACAAACAAAGATTTTTGAATTGTCTCTGGTCTTGTCCCAATAAGTTTTAAAACAAAGAACTGTCAAATTGTAAACTACAACCAACACTCTAAATGTTTACATTTGAATTGGTTTGCTACATCCGAGGAATGATTGGAATTTGACACAACAAGGAGACAGACTCTGAAAAACAATCTCACCTTGAGTTACCCACCCAGTCAATTGACTGTTTCATGGTTTCTAAAGTCTGGGCTGTATTCACCCCTCTCAAACTAGCATGTTGTTTTTTATCAAAAAGTAGGGCTCCTCTTCTTCTTTTAAAAAGAGTGGGAAAATGTTTAAAATTGGTATTTTGATTATGGTACATAAATGCCATTGATAACAGATATTATCGACAGGTTCTCATTCAGTGTCTCAAAGTGCATTTGGATTTTGTGGTAGGACATTTAATAATTTTGTTATAGTGCCACTTGGTGTGTATTGAATGTTTTATCAAACATAACAATGAACTGGTACGTTTACAGGGAGTTGATATCCCAGTCGTACCCAAACAGTTATCTAATGGGTAGTGTTGTGTCTTTGGCTATTGTCTTTGGCTATGACGGATTAAGTGATATGACATGCTATTCTATAAAATAATTTCTCCGTGATTAATATTACCTGATTGAGCTAATCATGTAAATGTAATTAACTAGAGAGTCGGGAGACCACGAAATAATATTTATAGAGCTGTTATCTTCCGAATAAACTCTTAAAGACCTAGTAATATTTTACATCAATAGCAGTCAATATTAATCGTCACCTTAATTCAGTCTCATCTGAAAGTTGTAAATTCTTGGTTATCTTCACGAGCCCTGGCTAACAAGTTGAATCAGCAATACGATATTGGGTTTAATTATTTATTTACTAAATACCTAACTAATCACACAGAATTACACATACACATAATTAATCATAACTATAACTACTAACAAATTATGTCATAAAGGAAAACGTCCCTAGTGGGCGGAACAGATATGACAGCTTGTTACACAAAAGAAAAGGGGCTGGGTTTGAGTGAAAGAGCGGGAAGACTGAGGAACAAAGGGCGAAGCTGTGCTATTGTAAATACAGTATCTTATGCATTCTAAATTACCTCCCATTTGGAAAAGGAAAATGCAATGAATATTTACTCTGAGCTGCGCTTCGGTAGGTTGGTGGTAGATGGAAGGCCGTGTTGCCAAACTGAGTCCTTTGTCCTTTGAAGAATGTCTCTGGTGGTCAATTGGATACGTTGTAGTAACGTAGTTGTGTGATAGACTGGATACTCTGTCTTTTCCTTCCTAACCTGCGTTTGCAGCTGCGGTCGCTAATTCAACGGCTAGGAGGTATCACTTCTGTAGTTAATAAGAGTTCAAAGTTCATACCATTCTCAACCAAAGCTCACGCTGATGTTGGCTTCGTTCTGTAGCCATTATCTGAACAATTGTTTTTTTTTGCTTGTTTTTTTGTTGTTGAATTTTACCCCTTTTTCTCCCCAATTTCGTGTTATCCAATTGTTTAGTAGCTACTATCTTGTCTCATCGCTACAACTCCCGTACGGGCTCGATGAAGGTTGAAAGTCATGCGTCCTCCGATACACAACCCAACCAAGCCGCACTGCTTCTTAACACAGTGCCATCCAACCTGTGCACCCGGCAACCTTGGTTAGCGCGCACTGCGCCCGGCCCGCCACGGGAGTCACTGGTGCGCAATGAGACAAGGATTTTTCTACTGGCCAAACCCTCCCTAACCCGGACGACGCTAGGCCAATTGTGTGTCGCCCCACGGACCTCCGAGTCGCGGCCGGTTACGATAGAGCCTGGGTGCGAACCCAGAGTCTCTGGTGGCACAGCTGGCGCTGCAGTACAGCGCCCTTAACCACTGCGCCACCCGGGAGGCCTTATCTGAACCATTCTGACATCGGACCGTTGTCCTCACATCCTCGGAACAGGAGGTTATATTGTCGTCTATGCTTTATATAGGAAGGGAGAGGAGGGCGTGTTTGACAAGTTTTATAGCCCATGTCCCTTCACAGGGGTGGGCCACTGATTGAGCAGACCTACCTTATGAAAACCCACATCTCACATTTTAGAAGCTAAAATCACATTTCATCCCATCACAAATAATTTCATATTCAAACATTTAAATTGAACAACAATTCTATGTGAATCCGATAACTCTGATGTGTAGACTTTCCACTGTAGAGTTTATGTCATCTTAGCATTGATGAGAATGTTTGAGATGACAACTGAACTGACTTAAGTACCAACACATATGTTCAATTGGTCGGATTACCAGAATATAGTTAATTTCCCCCCACCTTCAGATGTTCCCAGAATCTCTATGTTAACCAAGGGTTTTGCAAATGTAACATCAGTAGGGTAGAGAGAGGAAAAAGGGGGGAAGAGATATTTATGACTGTCATAAACCAACCCCAGGCCAACGTCATGACAGTAGCAGGCAGGAACATGCACACCATTTCATTTCCACCAAAGTTTGGGGAGTTATATCTTTCATAATAAAAGTAATTTTGGTAAATGCTCTACCTACAGCAAAACAAAACAGGATTTGTATCCAAAGTGTCTGAGCATAGCACCTAAATGACTTTAGGCTAATGTAAATAGTGTTTATTAAATGCATTACTTCTGCAGATGTCATAATTTTATTTGAAGGTCATAACAGGTTTGAGGAACTATTAAGGAGAATTGATTTATTCGTACAAAACTGTAATTAGGTTTGCACCACAAAAAACAAATAGCTAAAATGTGTCTGCACTGCAGACTATCTTTAAGATAACTCTCTTTGCCAGACATGTTTTGTAATTAGCTTTTCTCCTCCATTTGAATACTCAATAACATGGAGTTCGAGTGATGGTAGAGAAGATAATGATACTTATCTGTAATGTTTTTTTGTCCACAAAAATAATCCTGTCATTCAGAGAGGGGATTAAAACAAGTAAGTGTTTCTGTCGCAAGTAATCACCAGCCTGAGAAGGACGTTCCCTCACAAAATTGTAAGAGTGCAGTACCTGTAGTTTTAAACCTAGCTTCCAACTAACTTTGGCTCTTTTTGTAGTAAACAAGGTTATGTTCGATGAACCAATACAATTACACTAAGTAACTCAGTCAAACTGTTTATACACTTCTCCAGGCATTGTGGAATCTGATAATCTGTGCAGGTTGACAGAAAGTAAAATGACCTGGAATACCTTTTAGTATCACTAGGATTTTCTTACCATTATTGTGGAAACAAAACAAAAACTTGGGATGTTTGTCCACATTAGCTAAGGTACATGTAAGAGACTTGAGTGAGTCAGAGTCCTAAGAGGATGTCTTGTTTTCTCTCATGCGAAACAATGCAGCCTCTCTCCCACTGACGTGGCCCTCGGGGCCCAGACACTGGCGCCTGGCTGTGGACACATGATGGACAGCTTTATGGGGCCTAGCTTTGCACGTGTCACATTGGAAGATGTAACTGTCCTTGACAGCTTGTTTGTTCTGATTCCACCTGGATGGTCTCACCCCTGAACTGCACTCAGGCCAGACAGGACACTCACGGTACACTGACCAAAAACGATTGTATAACCGTGCCAAATACGTCACTGATGTTGAGTTGGAGGAATATCTCAATACATTGTCAGTAAGAAAGGAAAGTAGCTTGCTCACTTGATGACATGGAGAAAATTACAGAACATGTAAAAAAACAACAGATATCTCACAACAAAGAAGATTTTTTTCTCCTGTGCGTTAATGTTCATCTCAATGCAATAATACCATAAAGATACATAATTTTCAATAGCTCTGTGAGACATGGGGCCGAACAAGGTTCACTGTCAGCTGAATTGGTCAAACTGTTCAGCAAGTGTGTGCATTTCGTGAGCAGCTGCATTTGTCTAACAGAAGTGTAGGAATGTGTGTCTGCGTGTTTGTGTGTGTGTGTGTCAATTGGTAAAGATAAATGTTAGAGCGCAATATGACAAAACCTGCCTTGATGTGCATGCTACAGGGGCCTTTAGCGTTTACTGGTGTTACCGGGTGAGGGAGGGAGATGACAAACACATCAGGCTGCTTCGGGTGGACAGGTCAGTAAATATACAGTCAGCCTTGGTGAAAACCACAACAAACTCAACCACCCCCACCCTCCTCCCCTCAACATCCTGTGGTGATCCTGTGGGAGAGGTGGTTTATCTGTAATCTTAAAGGACCTCGTTTCAAATGTAGTGTATATCCACATCCAATAACCTGCAGGTGCTGGCTACACAAGATAAACTGTTTCTAAGGCACTTGCATTAAACATACAGTACCAGGCAAAAGTTTGGACACACCTACTCATTCAAGAGTTTTTCTTTATTTTTACTATTCTACACTGTAGAATAATTGTGAATACATCAAAACTATGAAATAACACTTGTGGAATCATGTAGTAACCAAAAAAGTGTCAAACAAATCATAAGATATTATATATTTTAAATTCTTCAAAGTAGCCACGCTTTGCCATGATGACAACTCATCAGAAACCATCTCAATCCCGTTGAGGTCGGGTGATTGTGGAGGCAAGGTCATCTGATGCATCACTCCATCACTCTCCTTCTTGATCAAATAGCCCGTACACAGCCTGGACGTGTGTTTTGGGCCATTGACCTGTTGAAAAACAAATGAAAGTCCCACTAAGCGAAAACCAGATGGGAAGGTGTATTGCTGCAGAATGCTGTGGTAGCCATACTGGTGCCTTGAATTCTAAATAAATCACAGACAGTGTCACCAGAAAAGCACCCTCACACCATCATACCTCCTCTTCCGTTCTTCACAGGGGGAACCACACATGCGGAGATCATCTGTTCACCCACTCTGCATATCACAAAGAAGCGGCATTTGGAACCAAAAATGTCAAAGTACAGATTTCCACCAGTCTAATGTCGATTGCTCGTGTTTCTTGGCCCAAGCAAGTCTCTTCTTCTCACTTGTGTCCTTTAGTAGTGGTTTCTTTGCAGAAATCCGACCATGAAAGCCTGATTCACGCAGTTTCATCTGAACAGTTGATGTTGAGATGTGTCTGTTACTTGAACTCTGTGAAGCATTTATTTGGGATGCAATTTCCGGGGCTGGTAACTCTAATGAACTCATCCTCTGCAGCAGAGGTAACTCTGGGTCTTCCTTTCCTGTGGAGGTCCTCGTGAGAGCTAGCTTCATCATAACGCTTGGTGGTTTTTGCGACAGCACTTGAAGAAACTTTTGGTTCTTTACATTTTCCGAATTGACTGACTTTCATGTCTTAAAGTAAGGATGGGTTGTCGTTTCTCTTTGCTTATATGTGCTGGTCTTGCCATAATATGGACTTGGTCTTTTACCAAATAGGGTTATCTTCTGTATACCACCCCTACCTTTTCACAACATAAGTGATTGGCTCAAATGCATTAAGAAGGAAAGAAATACCACAAATTAACATTTAGCAAGGCACACCTGTTATTTGAAATACCTTCCAGATGACTACCTCATGAAGCTGGTTGAGAGAATGCCAAGATTGTGCAAAGCTGTCATCAAGGTAAAGCGTGGCTACTTTGAAGAATCTCAAATATCAAATATATTTTGATTTGTTTAACACTTTTTTTGGTTACTACATGATTCCATATGTATTATTGTCTTCACTCTTATGTCTTCACTATTGTTCTACAATGTAGCAAATAGTAAAAATAAAGAAAAACCCTAGAATGAGTGTGTCCAAACTTTTGACTGTTGCTGTAAATCAAAAGATAAAATGGTACATCATATAATATTGTTACACCACTACCAATCTACAACACAAAATATATGATACCGCCATACAACAATATTACAATGTACGTGTGTGTAGAGTGCGTGTGCTAGCACTCATGTGCATATGTGTATTTCTGTACCTATGTGTGTGTGTGTCTCTTCACAGTCCATAAGGTGTATTTGTATCTGTTTTTTAAATATGATTCCAATGCTTGGATCAGTTACCTGATGTGGAATAGAGTACCATGTAGCCATGGCTCTATGTAGTATTGTGCACCTCTAATAGCCTGTTCTGGAGTTGGAGATTGGTGGCATGACTTGTGAGGTGTGCATGGGTGTCCAAGCTGTGTGCTAGTAATTTAAACAGACAGCTTGGTGCATTCAGCTTGTCAACACTTCTTACAAAAACAAGAAGTGATGAGTCAATCTCTCCCCCATTTTGAGCCATGAAAGATTGACATGCATATCATTCATGTTAACTCTACGTGTACATTTAAGGGCCATTCTAGCTGCCCTGTTCTGAGCCAATTGTAATTTTCCTAATTCCCTCTTTTTGGCACCTGACCACACAACTGAACAATAGTCGAGGTGTGACAAAACTAGGGCCTGTAGGACCTGACTTGTTGATAGTGTTGTTAAGAAGGCAGAGCAGTGCTTTATCATGGACAGACTTCTTCCCATCGTAGCTACTGTTGTATCAACATGTTTTGACCATGACAGTTTGCAATTCAGGGTTTAGTCAACTGAACAAGCAGTTTAGTCACCCGAATTTGCTCAATTTCCACATTATTCAATATAAAATGTAAGTTTTTGAAATATTTAGGACTTATTCCTTGCCACCCATTCTGAAACTAACTGCAGCTCTTTGTTATTAAGTGTTGCAGTCATTTCAGTCACTGTAGTAGCTGATATGTATAGTGTTGAGTCATCCTCATATGTAGACACATTGACTTCACTCAAACACAGTGGCATGTTGTTAGTAAAGATTGAACAAAGTAAGGGGCATAGACAGCTGCCCTGGGGAATTCCTGATTCTACCTGGATTATCTTGGAAAGGCTTCCATTAAAAAACACCCTCTGCGTTCTTTTAGACAGGCATGTTGTTAGTAAAGATTGAAAAAAGTAAGGGGCATAGACAGCTGCCCTGGGGAATTCATGATTCTACCTGGATTATGTTGGAAAGGCTTCCATTAAAAAACACCCTCTGCGTTCTGTTAGACAGGTACAGTGGGGCAAAAAAAGTATTTAGTCAGCCACCAATTGTGCAAGTTCTCCCATTTAAAAAGATGAGAGAGGCCTGTAATTTGCATCATAGGTACACTTCAACTATGACAGACAAAATGAGAAAATTATTTTTAATGAATTTATTTGCAAATTATGGTGGAAAATAAGTATTTGGTCAATTGGTCAATAACAAAAGTTTATCTCAATACTTTGTTATATACCCTTTGTTGGCAATGACAGAGGTCAAACGTTTTCTGTAAGTTTTCACAAGGTTTTCACACACTGTTGTTGGTATTTTGGCCCATTCCACCATGCAGATCTCATCTAGAGCAGTGATGTTTTGGGGCTGTTGCTGGGCAACACGAACTTTCAACTGCCTCCAAAGATTTTCTATGAGGTTGAGATCTGGGGACCACCTAGGCCACTCCAGGACCTTGAAATGCTTCTTACGAAGCCACTCCTTCGTTGCCCGGGCGGTGTGTTTGGGATCATTGTCATGCTGAAAGACCCAGCCACGTTTCATCTTCAGTGCCCTTGCTGATGGAAGGAGGTTTTCACTCAAAGTCTCACGATACATGGCCCCATTCATCATTTCCTTTACACGGATCAGTCGTCCTGGTCCCTTTGCAGAAAAACAGCCCCAAAGCATGATGTTTCCACCCCCATGCTTCACAGTAGGTATGGTGTTCTTTGGATGCAACTCAGCATTCTTTGTGTTCCAAACACGACAAGTTGAGTTTTTACCAAAAGTTCTATTTTGGTTTCATCTGACCATATGACATTCTCCCAATCTTATTCTGGATCATCCAATGCTCTCTAGCAAACTTCAGACGGGCCTGGACATGTACTGGCTTATTAAGCAGGGGGACACGTCTGGCACTGCAGGATTTGAGTCCCTGGTGGCGTAGTGTGTTACTGATGGTAGGCTTTGTTGCTTTGGTCCCAGCTCTCTAAAGGTCATTCACTAGGTCCCCCCGTGTGGTTCTGGGATTTTTGCTCACCGTTCTTGTGATCATTTTGACCCCACGGGGTGAGATCTTGCGTGGAGCCCCAGATCGAGGGAGATTATCAGTGGTCTTGTACGTCTTCCATTTCCTAATAATTGCTCCCACAGTTGATTTCTTCAAACCAAGCTGCTTATCTATTGCAGATTCAGTCTTCCCAGCCTGGTGCAGGTCTACAATTTTGTTTCTGGTGTCCTTTGACAGCTCTTTGGTCTTGGCCATGGTGGAGTTTGGAGTGTGACTGTTTGAGGTTGTGGACAGGTGTCCTTTATACTGATAACAAGTTCAAACAGGTGCCATTAATACAGGTAACGAGTGGAGGACAGAGGAGCCTCTTAAAGAAGAAGTTACAGCTGTGAGAGCCAGAAATCTTGCATGTTTGTAGGTGACCAAATACTTATTTTCCACTATAATTTGCAAATAAACTCATTAAAAATCCTACAATGTGATTTTCTGGATTTTTTTTCTCATTTTGTCTGTCACAGTTGAAGTGTACCTATGATGAAAAATACCTCATCTTTTTAAGTGGGAGAACTTGCACAATTGGTGGCTGACTAAATACTTTTTGCCCCACTGTAACTATTTATCCACAATACAGCAGATTGTGTACAGCCATAATACACACATTTTTCCAGCAGCAGACCGTGATCGATAATGTCAAAAACCACACTGAAGTCTAACAAAACAGCCCCCACAATCTTTTTATTATCAATTTCTCTCAGCCAATCGTCAGACATTTGTGTAAGTGCTGTGCTTATTGAATGTCCTTCCCTATAAGCGTGCTGAAAGTTTGTTGTCAATTTGTTTACTGTAAAATAGCATGGTATCTGGTCAAACACAATTTTTTCCAAAAGTTTACTAAGGGTTGGTAACAGACTGATTAGTCGGCTATTTGAACCAGTAAAGGGGACTTAACTATTCTTAATCAGAGGAATGACGTTTGCTTCCCTCCAGGCCTGAAAGCACACACTTTCTAGTAGGCTTAAATTGAAGATATGGCAATATCGAGTAGTAATATCGTCTGCTATTATGCTCAGTAATTTTCCATCCAAGTTGTCTGACCCCGGTGGCTTGTCATTGACTACAATAATATTTTCACATCTTACACACTTTACGGAATTTAAAATGTTTGTCTTCATCATATGATCAGTTTTACTTAGATATGTAGTGTCAGTGTTTGATTCTGGCATGTCATATCTAAGTTTGCTAATCTTGCCAATTAACAAAATCATTAAAGAAATTGACAATATCAGGTGGTTTTGTGATGAATGAGCCAGTGAATGATGTAGCTGAGATTGTATTTTTGCCCAAAAGTTCATTTAAGGTGCTCCAGAGATTTTAACTGTCATTCTTTATATAATTAATCTTTGTTTCACATTATAGTTTCTTCTTCTTTTTATTGAGTTTAGTCAATTTGCAGCATGTTTGCTAATCGGTTGTGCAGCCAGACATATTTCCTTTTGCCTCAACCATACAATTTTTCAATTCCTCATCAATCAATGGGTATTTAATCATTTAATGGATGTATGCTTCTTAGTAACTGGAATAAGCAATAAATGTGTCAAGTGCAGTCTGGTTGCTCCTCATTACACACCACAGAGCAACAAATATTACTTAAATCAACAACATAGTATAAAATGTTACAGTGTGTTCCAGTGTGCTTGGGGTCATTGTCCATTTGGAAGACCCATTTGCGACCAAGCTTTAACTTCATGACTGATGTCCTGAGATGTTGCTTCAATATATCCAAATAATTTTCCTCCCTCATGATGTTATCTATTTTGTGAAGTGCACCAGTCCCTCCTGCAGCAAAGCATCCACATAACATGATGCTGTCACCCCGTGCTTCACGGTTGGGATGGTGTTCTTTGGCTTGCAAGCCTCCCCCTTTTCCCTCCAAACTTAATGATGGTCAATATGGTCAAACAGTTCTATTTTTGTTTCATCAGACTAGAGGACATTTCTCCAAAAAGTACGATCTTTGTCCTTATGTGCAGGTGCAAATCATAGTCTGGCTTATTCATGGCGGTTTTGGAGCAGTGGCTTCTTCCTTGCTGAGCGGCCTTTCAGGTTATGTTGATATAGGACTCGTTATACTGTGGATATAGATACTTTTGTACCTGTTTCATCCAGCATCTTCACAAGGTCCTTTGCTGTTGTTCTGGGATTGATTTGCACTTTTCGCACCAAAGTACGTTCATCTCTAGGAGACAGAACGCGTCTCCTCCCTGAGCAGTATGACGGCTGCGTGGACCCATGGTGTTTCTACTTGCGCACTATTGTTTGTACAGATGAACGTGGTACCTTCAGGCGTTTGGAAATTGCTCCCAAGGATGAACCAGACTTGTGGAGGTCTACAGTCTTGGCTGATTTCTTTTGATTTTCCCATGATGTCAAGCAAAGAGGCACTGAGTTTGAAGGTAGGCCTTGAAATACATCCACAGGTACACCTCCAATTGACTCAAATTATATCAATTAGCCTATCAGAAGATTCTGAAGCCATGACATAATTTTCTGGAATTTTCCAAACTGTTTAAAGGCATAGTCAACTTAGTGTATGTAAACCTCTGACCCACTAGAATTGTGATACTGTAAATTGTAATTGAAATAATCTGTCTGTAAACAATTGTTGGGAAAATGTATTGTGTCATGCACAAAGTAGATGTCCCAACCGACTTTCCAAAACTGTAGTTTGTTAACAAGATATTTGTGGAGTAGTTGATAAACAGGTTTTAATGACTCCAACAAGTGTATGTAAACTTCTGACTTCAACTGTACCTTCCTTCAGTATTCCAGGTAAGAAAGGAACTCCCAAAGCTGATTCAAAAGAACTTTGAGATGCTACAGTTTTTCTTAAAGCTCCTTTCGCTGTATTAGAAGTAGCTGAATTACAGACTTCACTCAACAGTCACCCCCTTTGCCTAGAGAACCCCCACCATGCCGACTTCTACCTCCACAGGCAATGTGCAGTCCACCGTGGGGTGGGTGTGCGCTTTCAGAAAAGTCCCCCGGTTTCAATTCCGTCTCCACTCATGCACATTCACAAAGCATATCATTAAACACAATAGGGTTTTTATCATGGGCTGTCATGAAATACCGCTGGATTTGCATTAGAATTTAATTTGGCGTACTGAAGCTCACACATCTAAGAACCCCCGCTCTACTTCTCTCTCTCTCTCTTTCACTCCCACACACACACAAAGGTATATACTGTATGCTATGTTTCCAGTTAAGGGAGGTTTGGACTACTGTAAGGCCCAAGCTATTGCACTGAGCATTTTATATTATTTCTTATTAATTTCCCCCCAAAAATAAATAGCAAGTAATTTTTCAGCTTCAGCAACTTTGTAATTCAAAGTTGTGTGTCACTGTCAACTATCTAGTGTGTAAGTCCAGCTTGATCCAAACCAATGGTCCATAGTTCTGTAGATCACTTTGGTTAGCAGATCGTTTTATGTTCAGGCAAATAAATCTGAACCCTACATTTGGCTTTTAAATTCAAACCAGATACACCAGCAGGCCAAAGTTATATTTAAAAAAGAAGTAAGAGGTTGGTGCTTTCACTCTCTCTTTCCCACAATCTTCTTTTTGCCGGAGTAATCCCGACTCCATTTCACAGACAAAATATCCTCTATAGAAACTGTCAAAGTGTTTACCCAGTGGCTTGAGTCTATCTGAAGCTTGACATCTAATATAAAAAACTGCCCTGCAGAGACAGGGAGAGAGTTTCCACAGACAGTCAGTCTCACTCACCAGGGAGCGTTGGCAAAGTGGCTGAACAGCAAACGCCATCCACAAAAACCTAGAGACTATCTGTAGACAAGTATGCTCAGACACCCAGAACCAAGATCTTGCTTAATTTCGTCAGATGCTTGATTAAGTTCTGGGGGGAGACGTGTTATAATATGTACTGAGACCAGCGAAGTCTACACCCCTCTAAACAAAAACTCAGCCAGTTTTGTGCAAGTTTATGGGCCAAATGTCTCCTCCCCTTCTGAAATACGAAAGATGTGAGCACCTTGTCCAAATGATCAGTGACGAAAAATATGTGTACCGGAACAAAGTTCCTCGTTAGTCGTCACATCCCACAGTCTGTGGACAGATGTTACTACCATTTATGTTCCGTGCATCCACAAAAGATTAGAGAAGAAGTGCACAACACATACAATGTCTTCATAAAGCTGTCATTAGATGGACATAACATTCCATGCCAGTTAAAGAGTGACTGTATGGACCTATTTCACATGTATCTCTGTTGCTCATGAAGATAAACTAGATTTCAGTCTTTAGGGTGTGGTTCAATGTGGCAGTTTCTTATGCTTGTCCCCATGCGAACAAAGTCAGTATCACTTCCTCAAAATCAGAATGAATCAAAGATAACTAAAGAAATCTGTAAAAACCCATGAAACACAACATATTTCAATGACAGGGGTTATCTTTACTCATGACATGTTATGTTAGTGGTGTTATGATCACCATTAGTGCCTTTTGAAGATAATGTGTTTGAGTCACAGAAACGTCATCATTGACAAACAACACTCATAAAAATCGGCCATTGATGCATGATAACAGTGTTAACATTGATAATGCTGTTGCGCCTTCCGCGTGGTGCAGTGGTCTAAGGCGTGCTAGCTGTGCCACCAGAGATTCTGAGCCCAGTCTCTGTCGCAGCCGGCCGTGGCGACGCCCAATTGGCACAGCGTTGTCCGGGTTAGGGAGGGTTTGGCCAGCACGGATATTCTTGTCTCATCGGGCACTAGCGACTCCTGTGGCGGGCCGGGCGCAGTGCATGCTGACCAGGTCGCCAGGTGTACAGTGTTTCCTCCGACACATTGGTGCGGCTGGCTTCCGGGTTGGATGTGCATTGTGTCAAGAAGCAGTGGGTTGTGTTTTGGAGGACGCATGGCTCTCGACCTTCGCCTCTCCCGTGTCTGTGCAGGATTTGCAGCGATGAGTCAAGACATACTACTAATTGGATACCATGAAATTGGGGAGAAAAAAGGGGTTAAAAAAAAAGAGGACAATGCTGTTGCAACAAATCACAGGAATTGGAGGAGTATTGATAATGCATGCAAAACATGTAGTTCTCATCCTATACTCCTGCACAATATGTTACTATGCAGCCCTTTTCTGGCACAAAGCTACGATGCACAACAATGAAAAGGTAAGGGATTGGAACAAAATTTGTCCTTCATACAATGGAATTAAGTAAACAAAAGGATAATTCTCAACCCATTATTTTAAACTGGACAGTGCATTTTAAAAGGCACTAAAACAAATTGTTAATACAAAAATGCACAATAGGGGCTGAGACTGTAAAAGACATCATTGTCCCTATATACATTTGGAATTCCACCAGAGTAAATAAAACGGAGTAAAATAAAATACAAATTCCTTACACCAGAGTAAATAAAACGGAGTAATATAAAATACAAATTCAGTTTTTTAGACAGTTTATTCACCATGTGTAGAGCTGGGTGCCACTAAATGTACATGCTTTTACAACCTTTAGGATTTCTATGCAAAGGAAACCGCCATTTGAGTAGCATCACATTTTAGAACACACACACACGCGCACACACGCACACACACGCGCGCACACACACACACACACGCGCACACACACACACGCACACACACACACACACACACACACACACACACACACACACACACACACACACACACACACACACACACACACACACACACACACACACACACACATACACACACACACAAACAAACCAACTATATAGGGGACTTATCTCAAATTAGCTTGGTTATTAATTAAATGAAGCGCTCCCGTGAGCGCTTCAGGGGGCGACTAGTGAGATGGCTCTGGACACACAGAGACAGTAAGGTGATTATACTGGACGGCCATAATACCCATCCAGGGTTCTCATCTCTCCCTGCTCTGCTTCTCTGGTACACTGGAGCCTCGGAGGGTGTGTTCATGTGTGTGCGCATGTGCGTGTGGTGTGCGCGTGGTGTACTGGGAAGAGGAGTTGTAGGACTGCTGAGGGGAAAATGAAAGATGAGATTATGGTTGCACACTTTAAAAGCCATCTATGCATACTGTATTATGAACACATTATAAACATGTACAGTGGCCTGCGAAAGTATTCACCCCCCTAGGCATGTTTCCTATTTTGTTGCCTTACAACCTGGAATTAAAATGGATTATTTTGGGGGTTTGCATCATTGGCGGCAGGTAGCCTAGTTGTTAGAGCATTGGACTTGTAACCGAAAAGTTGCAAGATCGAATCTCCGAGCTGTCGTTCTGCCCCTGAACCCACTGTTCCGAGGCTGTCATTGAAAATAAGAATTTGTTCTTAATTGACTTGCCTAGTTAAATAAAGGTCAAATAAAAACATTTATTTAGACAACATGCCTACCACTTTGAAGATGAAAAATAGACAGAACAGAAAACATGAGCTTGCATATCTATTCACCCCCCCAAAGTCAACACTTTGTAGAGCCACCTTTCACAGCAATTACAGCTGCAAGTCTCTTAGGGTATGCCTCTATAAGCTTTGCACATTCTTGCCCATTCTTCAAAACTGCTCCAGCTCCTTCAAGATGAATGGGTTCTGCTGGTGTGCAGCAATCTTTATGTCACACCACAGATTCTCAATTGGATTGAGGTCTGGGCTGTGACTAGGCCATTCCAAGACATATAAATGTTTCCATTTAATCCACTCGAGTCTTGTTTTAGCAGTAAGCTTAGGGTCATTGTCTTGCTGGAAGGTTAACCTCTGTCCAGTCTCAAATCACTGGAAGACTGAAACAGGTTTCCTTCAAGAATTTCCTTGTATTTAGCGTCATCCATCAATTCTGACCAGTTTCCCAGTCCCTGCCGATGAAAAACATCCACACAGCATGATGTTGCCACCACCATGCTTTCCTGTGGGGATGGTGTTCTCGGGGTGATGTGAGGTGTTGGGTTTGAGCCATACATAGCATTTTCCTTGATGGCCAAAAAGCTCAATTTTATTCTCATCTGGATGGATTATTTCAAGCCACTCTTCCGTAAAGCCCAGCTCTGTGGATTGTACGGCTTCAATTGGTCCTATGGACAGATACTCCAATCTCCGCTGTGGAGCTTTGCAGCTCTTTCAGTGTTATCTTTGGTCTCTTTGTGGCCTCTCTGATTAACTCGCTCCTCTCCTGGTCTGTGAGTTTTGGTGGGCGGCCCTCTCTTGGCAGGTTTGTTGTGGTGCCATATTCTTTCCATTTTTTAATAATGGATTTAATGGTGCTCCGTTGGATGTTCAAAGTTTCTGATATTTTTTATAACCCAACCCTGATCTGTACTTCTCTACAACTTTGTCCCTGACCTGTTTGGAGAGCTCCTTGGTCTTCATGGTGCCGCTTGCTTGGTGGTGCCCCTTGTTTAGTGGTGTTGCAGACTCTGGGGCCTTTCAGATCAGGTGTATACATACTAAGATCATCTGACAGATCATGTGACACTTAGATTGCACACAGGTGGACTTTATTTATCTAATTATGTGACTTCTGAAAGTAATTGGTTGCACCAGATCTTATTTAGGGGCTTCATCGCAAAGGGGGTGGATACATATGCACACACCACACCACAGTTTTTTATTTGTTAAAAATGTTTGAAACATGTAATTCTTTTCATTTCACTTCACCAATGTTGACTATTTTGTGTATGTCCATTAAATGAAATCCAAATAAAAATCAATTTAAATTACAGGTTGTAAAGCAACAAAATAGGAAAAATGCCAAGGGGGATGAATACTTTTGCAAGGAACTGTATGTATTTCTCAACCCATCAGTAGAAGATGCCTGGTTTCACATTAAAACTGCCTTCCTCTCCATTTTAAATAAGCATGCCCCATTCAAAAAAAATAGAACTAAGAACAGATATAGCCCTTGGTTCACCCCAGACTTGACTGCCCTTGACCACAAAAACATCCTGTGCGTTCTGCATTAGCATCGAATAGCCCTCGCGTATGCAACTTTTCAGGGAAGTCAGGGACCAATACACTCATTCAGTTAAGAAAGCTACGGCTAACTTTTTCTAACAGAAATTTGCATCCTGTAGCGCTAATTCCGAAAAATTTTGGGACACTGTAAAGTCCATGGAGTATAAGAGCCCCTCCTCCCAGCTGCCCACTGCACTGAGGGTAAGAAACATTGTCACCTCCGATAAAACTACGATAACAGATAGTTTCAATAAGCATTTTTCTACGGCTGGCCGTGCTTTCCACCTGGCTACCCCTACCCCGGCCAATATCTCAGAAAACACTGCAGAAACTTGCCCAAGCTCCCTCCACCCGCTTCTCCTTCACCCAAATCCAGACAACTGATGTTCTGAAAGAGCTGCAAAATCTGGATCCCTACAAAACAGCTGGGCTAGACAATCTGGACCCTCTCTTCCAAAAATGTTCAGCCGAAATTGTTGCAACCCCTATTACTAGCCTATTCAACCTCTCTTTTGTATCGTCTGAGATCCCCAAAGATTGGAAAGCTGCCGCGGTCATCACCCTCTTCAAAGGGGGAGACACTCTAGACCCAATCTGTTATAGACCTAAATTCAGCAAAAAAAGCAACATCCCTTTTTCAGGGCCCTGTATTTCAAAGATCATTTGTAAAAATCCAAATAACTTCATCGATCTTCATTGTAAAGGGTTTAAACACTGTTTCCCATGCTTGTTCAATTAACCATAAACAATTATGAACATGCACCTGTGGAGATGTCATTAAGACGTTAACAGCTTACAGACAGTAGGCAATTAAGGTCACAGTTATGAAAACGTAGGACACTAAAGAGGCCTGACTCTGAAAACTACTGACTCTGAAAAACACCAAAAGAAAGATGCCCAGGGTCCCTGCTCATCAACATGCCTCAGGCATGCTGCAAGGAGGCATGAGGACTGCAGATGTGGCTAGGGCAATAAATTGCAATGTCTGTACTGTGAGACACCTAGGACAGCACTACAGTGAGAGAGGACGGACAGCTGATCGTCCTCGCAGTGGCAGACCACATGTAACAACACCTGCACAGTTGCTCCAGGAATGCACAATCCCTCCATCAGTGCTCAGGCTGTCCGCAATAGGATGAGAGAGGCTGGATTGAGGGCTTGTAGGCCTGTTGTAAGGCAGGTCCTCACCAGACTTCACCGGCAACAACATTGTGCCTATGGGCACAAACCTATCGTCGCTGGACCAGACAGGACTGGCAAAAAATTGCTCTTCACTGACGAGTTGCCGTTTTGTCTCACCAGGGGTGATGGTCGGATTCACGTTAAGTGTCGAAGGAATTAGCGTTACACCGAGGCCTGTACTCTGGAGCAGGATTGATTTGAGGTGGAGGGTCCATCATGGTCTGGGGCGGTGTGTCACAGCATCATTGGACTGAGCAGGATGTCATTGCAGGCAATCTCAACGCTGTGACTTACAGGGACGATATCCTCCTCCCTCATGTGGAACCCTGCCTGCAGGCTCATCCTGACATTACCCTTCAGCATGACATTACCACAAGCCATACTGCTCGTTCTGTGTGTGATTTCCTGCATGACAGGAATGTCAGTTTTCTGCCATGGCCAGCGAAGAGCCCGGATCTCAATCCATTGAGCACATCTGGGACCTGTTGGATCGGAGGGTGAGTGCAAGGGCCATTCCCCCAGAAATGTCCGGGAACTTGAAGGTGCCTTGGTGGAAGAGAGGAATAAAATCTCACAGCAAGAACTGGCAAATCTGGTGCAGTCCATGAGGAGGAGATGCACAGCAGCACTTAATGCAGCTGGTGGCCACACCAGATACTGACTTTTAATTTAGATTTTGACCCCCCTTTTGTTCAGGGACACATTTTTCCATTTCTGTTAGTCACATGTCTGTGGAACTTGTTCAGTTTATGTCTCAGTTGTTGAATCTTGTTACGTTCACACAAATATTTACACATGTTATGTTTGCTGAAAATAAGTGCAATTGACAGTGAGAGGACATTTCTTTTTTTTCTGAGTTTATATCCATCCTTCCCTGCCTTTCTAAAATCTTCAATAGCCAAGTTAACAAACAGATCACCGACTATTTCGAATCCACCCTACTTTCTCCACTATGCATTCTGGTTTCCGAGCTGGTCATGGGTGCACCTCAGCCACGCTCAAGGTCCTAAACAATATCATAACCTCCATCGATGAAAGACAGTACTTTGCAGCCGTCTTCATCGACCTGGCCAAGGCTTTCGACTCTGTCAATCACCACATTCTTATTGGCAGACTCAATAGCTTTGGCTTCTCAAATGACTGCCTCGCCTGGTTCACCAACTACTTCTCAGATAGAGTTCAGTGTGTCAAATCAGAGGGCCTGTTGTCCGGACAACTAGCATTCTCTATTGGGGTGCCACAGGGTTCAATTCTCGGGCCTTCTCTTTTCTCTGTATGTATCAATGATGTCGCCCTTGCTGCTGGTGATTCTCTGATCCACCTCTACGCAGACTACACCATTCTGTATACATTCGGCCCTTGTTTGGACACTGTGCTATCAAACTTCCTAACGAGCATCAATGCCATACAACACTCCTTAATGAGGCCTCCAGCTGCTTTTAAATGTAAGAAAAACCAAGTGCATGGTCTTCAACTGATTGCTGCCCGTACCCTCCAGCCCGACTAGCATCGCTACTCTGGACGGTCTTGACCTAGAATATGTGGACAACTACAAATACCTAGGTGTCTGGTTAGACTGTAAACTCTCCTTCCAGACTCACATTAAGCATCTCCAATCCAAAATTAAATCTAAAATCGGCTTCCTATTTCGCAACAAAGTCTCCTTCACTCATGCTGCCAAAGATACCCTCGTAAAACTGACTATCCTACCGATCCTTGACTTCGGCGATGTCATTTACAAAATAGTCTCCAACACTCTACTCAGCAAACTGGATGCAGTCTATCACAGTGCCATCTGTTTTTGTCACCAAAGCCCCATATACTACCCACCACTGCGACCTGTTTGCTCTCGTTGGCTGGCCCTCACTACATATTCTTTACCAAACTCACTGGCCACAGGTCATCTATACGTTTTTGCTAGGTAAAGCCCCACCTTATCTCAGCTCACTGGTCAACATAGCAACACCCACCCGTAGCACGCGCTCCAGCAGGTATATTTCACTGGTCATCCCCAAAGCCTTTCCTTACAGTTCTCTGCTGCCAATGACTGGAACGAATTGCAAAAATCACTGGAGCTGGAGTCTTATATCTCCCTCTCTAACTTTAAGCATCAGCTGTCAGAACAGCTTACCGATCACTGTACCTGTACACAGCCAATATGTAAATAGCACACCCAACTACCTCATCCCCATATTGTTACTTACCCTCTTGCTCTTTTGCACCCCTGTATCTATATTCTTTACTTGCACATCATCTGCACATCTGTCATTCCAGTGTAAATGCTCAATTGTAATTATTTCACCTCCATGGCCTATTTACTGCCGAACCTCCCTACTCTTCTACATTTGCACACACTGTACATAGATTGTTCCATTATGTTATTGACTGTACATTTGTTTAACTCTCTGTTGTTGATTTGTCGCACTGCTTTGCTTTATCTTGGCCAGGTCGCAGTTGTAAATGAGAACTTGTTCTCCACTGGCCTACCTGGTTAAATAAAGGTGAAATAAAAAAACAAAAATAAAAAAATCATGTTTGCTTTTATAGAGAGAGAGCATTAAAGGATACATCTGCAATTAGTACATCCAATAGTGGCAGGGTGGCCCTTTACTGATGTTTGAACTGCCCCTTTAAGCCCATAGTGTCAGCTGAGCTCACCGGTCATTTCAGTAACACTTTCTATGAACCCACTATTTATAATGCATTTATAGCATTGTACAGCAATTATAACAGTCGGCTACGCAAACCCGTTTTGGTGATTTCTTGTATATCACCAAAATATATCAATCATAGCACTATTTTGGACTTATTCAGCAGTTTTTACCTGATGAAGTACAATACCACTGGAAACGAATGTTGAAAGTTATATTTATATTCCTTAAACTGAAGTTGAAAGCGATGCTGTCACTGCTTTCTGTTGACATTACATTTTGATAAATAGCCCAATGTTAAAGCGCAGTTTAAACGTGTCCAAATCAATAACCAATATGCAGAAACAGTTGCAATATTTTGAAAACTTAAACATAAAATGTATTCGCTACACATACATGTGCAACAATAGTAATCAAATAGCTTGCATTTGTTTTAACGAGCACCTTATAAACTGCACACGCACCAAAAACCCTGTTATTTTGACAAGTGGCAATAAATCACTCATATCGATTATGGAGGGACGTCCCTAATAACAGCTCATTTGGCAATGGATGTATTCAATAAAACACTTGCTATTATCACTCATTAAAGTTCTTATTCAGTTGTGACATTAACAACTGAATTGGTTGAGGTGTGTTAGAACTAGACTGGAACCAAAGCCTGTATGTCCTGCTTCCCTTGTTGACCGTGTCACCCACACATTCTGGTCTATTCAGATTGGGTTTATATGATGGAAGGTGGTGCTTAGAGGCCAGATAAGTATATAGTCCCTATTCATTTGAGTGAGCTCAGCTGGACAGCACCCCTTTAATTCGCCCCTGCTGTCTTCCCATGTTGAACCTGTCTGGAGACAAGGCTCACTCCATGTTGTCCCAAATGGCACCCTATTCCCTATATAGTGTGCTACGTAGTGCACTACAAATGGAATAGTGTGCCATTTGGAACACTGCATTTGTGTCCATGCACAACAACCGCCACCATTATGATCAGCCTAAGGCAAGAATCTTTCAGGTGTTGATTCATGCGGTGAATCTCCCTCCTTTAATCTCTCTCTTCAGGCCATGCCAAAAGTCCCCACTGGGCATGGGGGATGTTCGGGTAAGGGTCACTAAACTGCGAAGGTGTCGGTGCAGGGAGAGAAACGTCTTCACCAATCAGCAGAGACCTCCTCAACCTTGGGCCAAGGTCCCGTCCAGACCTCTGTCCGTGTGTGTGTGTGTGTGTGTGTGTGTGTGTGTCAGTCAGTGTGAGGGGGATTGGATGGGACATGCAGACAGAAGCTGTTATCCAATCTTATTTACTCCCTCTACTCTATAACAACCACTCCAGTGGCGTTTTTCTTCAGAGCATGAGAGCCCCTCCGTTTTTTTCTGTGTCCCCCACAACTGCAACTCCCTTCCTCTTACCCCCCTTTGATAAATGTTTCTCAAGGCTCTTGACAGAGTCAGATGCGTTTCCATCTGCTTGCCGTTGTCCGCTTTCCATGTCATATCGAACTCTAGAGCCGCCATAGTTCAACGGCCACTGACGTTTGATTTTGTAATTTAAATGAATCTGCCATTTTGGAAGCAACGTCCTGCTCTTTCCTTGACTTTTCCTAAATATTTGTATTTTACATTGCTCAATTGTCATAATTTTTTATTAAAAAACGGCTTAAAAAAAATCTGTGTCACCTGACACTTCACAAAGGGAACAATCTGTCTAACATCACACTCGGAGTGGGCTTGTGATCACAAGTTTGCGAGTAAGAAAATAATAATAATGTGGATTTCAATCTTTTTTTTTTCTTCCAACGGTTTTGCATTTCACCTTCTTCCTGGTTTTTATTAAAGGGCCCTGTTGGAGCCCATCCACACTGCATATTGCGTTAGCCAAGCATGCTGCAGCGCAGGGGCCGAGCTTTTCATTATAAGCCGTGTCTTAGAGGTAGGATGTAAATCAGGAGGTCAGCATGTATTCATTCTAAAGCTATGTATGAACACTAGAGGAAGCCTTGCCTCCAAGGACCAATGCTATATTGCCCATCACAGTCCTGTAGCAGGGGCCTTGTAAAACACATACATCACCAGGAGACCCCCTTCGAATTATAGCTACCCCATCCTCGCTTCAAGGTATATCTGTACACAAATAAAAGCATACCCTGGTACAGTGGGGCAAAAAAAGTATTTAGTCAGCCACCAATTGTGCAAGTTCTCCCACTTAAAAAGATGAGAGAGGCTTGTAATTTTCATCATAGGTACACTTCTACTATGACAGACAAAATGAGAAAAAAAATCCAGAAAATCACATTGTAGGATTTTTAAGGAATTTCTTTGCAAATTATTGTGGAAAATAAGTATTTGGTCACCTACAAACAAGCAAGATTTCTGGCTCTCACAGACCTGTAACTTCTTCTTTAAGAGGCTCCTCTGTCCTTCACTCTCACATTAATGGCACCTGTTTGAACTTGTTATCAGTATAAAAGACACCTGTCCACAACCTCAAACAGTCACACTCCAAACTCCACTATGGCCAAGACCAAAGAGCTGTCAAAGGACACCAGAAACAAAATTGTAGACCCGCAGCAGGCTGGGAAGACTGAATATGCAATAGGTAAGCAGCTTGGTTTGAAGAAATCAACTGTGGGAGCAAATATTAGGAAATGGAAGACATACAAGACCACTGATAATCTCACTCGATCAGGGGCTCCATGCAAGATCTCACCCCGTGGGGTCAAAAGGATCACAAGAACGGTGAGCAAAAATCGTAGAACCACACGGGGGGACCTAGTGAATGGCCTGCAGAGAGCTGGGACCAAAGTAACAAAGCCTACCATCAGTAACACACTACGCCGCCAGGGACTCAAATCCTGCAGTTCCAGACGTGTCCCCCTGCTTAAGCCAGTACATGTCCAGGCCCGTCTGAAGTTTGCTAGAGAGCATTAGGATGATCCAGAAGAAGATTGGGAGAATGTCATATGGTCAGATGAAACCAAAATATAACTTTTTGGTAAAAACTCAACTAGTCATGTTTGGAGAACAAAGAATGCTGAGTTGCATCCAAAGAACACCATACCTACTGTGAAGCATGGGGGTGGAAACATCATCATTTGTTTTTCTGCAAAGGGACCAGGACGACTGATCCGTGTAAAGGAAAGAATGAATGGGGCCATGTATCGTGAGGTTTTGAGTGAAAACCTCCTTACATCAGCAAGGGCATTGAAGATGAAACGTGGCTGGGTCTTTCAGCATGACAATGATCCCAAAACACACCGCCCGGGCAACGAAGGAGTGGCTTTGTAAGAAGCATTTCAAGCTCCTGGAGTGTCCTAGCCAAACATCACTGCTCCAGAGGAGATCTGCATGGAGGATTGGGCCAAAATACCAGCAACAGTGTGTGAAAACCTTGTGAAGACTTACAGAAAATGTTTGACCTCTGTCATTGGCACAAAGGGTATATAACAAAGTATTGAGAGAAACTTTTGTTATTGACCAAATACTTATTTTCCACCATAATTGGCAAATAAATTCATTAAAAATCCTACAATGTGATTTTCTGGAAATTTTTTCTCATTTTGTCTGTCATAGTGGAAGTGTACCTTTGATGAAAATACAGGCCTCTCTCATCTTTCTAAGTGGGAGAACCTTCACAATTGGTGGCTGACTAAATACTTTTTTGCCCCACTGTATATCTGTCCTAAAATTAGGCTATTGCCTGGCTCTATGGCATAAATTACAGAGCCTTCAGAAAGTATTGATACCCCTTGACTTATTCCACATTTTGTTGTGTTACAGCCTGAATTCAACATTTATTAAATATGTTTTTTAACTATCTGCACACAACATCCCATAATGACAAAGTGAAAAACATGTTTTTAGAAATGTTTGCTAATTTATTGAAAAAAAAGCACGAAAATATCTAATTTACATAAGTATTCACACCCCTGACAGCTGTGAGTCTTTCTGGTTAAGTCTCTAAGAGCTTTCCACACTTGGATTGTGCAACATTTGTACATTATTATTTTCAAAATTCTTAAAGCTCTGTCAAATTGGTTGATGATCATTGCTAGACAGACATTTTTAGGGTGTTGCTATAGATTTTCAATTACATTTAAGTCTAAACTGTTACTTGGCCACTCAGGAACATTCAATGCCTTCTTGGTAAGCAACTCCAGTGGATATTTGGCCTTGTGTTTTAGGTTATTGTCCTGCTGAAAGGTGAATGCATCTCCCAGTGCCTTGTGGAAAGCAAACTGAATCAAGTTTTTCTCTGAGAGCTTTCCTGTGCTTAGCTCCATTCCATTAATTGTTTTTATCCTGAAGAACTCCCTTAACGATTACAAGCTTACCCATAACATGATGCAGCCAACACTATGCTTGAAAATATGGAGAGTGGTACTCAGTAATGTGTTGTACTGGATTTGGAAAAAAAGTTAATTGCTTTGCCACATTTTTTGCAGTTTTACTTTAGTGCCTTGTTGCAAACAGGATGCATGTTTTGGAATATTTTTATTCTGTACAAGCTTCCTTCTTTTCACTCTGTCAATTAGTAACTACGATGCGGTTGATCAATCCTCAACTTTTTCCTATCACATCCCATGAACGGTTTCTTTCCTCTCCGGCAACTGAGTTAGGAAGGACGCCTATCTTTTTGTAGTGACTTGGTGCATTGATACACCATCCAAAGTGTTTTAACAACTTAATCATGCTCAAAGGGATATTCCATGACAGATTTGTATTTATATATCCATCTACCAATAGGTGCACTTCTTTGTGAAGCATTGTAAAACCTCCTTGGTCTTTGCGGTTGAATCTGTGCTTGAAATTCACTGCTCGTCTGAGAGAGCGATTGTATGTGCGGGTATATTGAGAAATTAAACACTATTATTGCACACAAAGTGAGTCCAATTTATTATGTGACTTGTTAAGATATTTTTTATTCAGGTTTGCCATAAGAAATGGGTTGAATGTTTATTGACTACAGAAAATTCAGCATTTCGTTTTTAATTATGGGGTATTGTGTGAAGGCCGTTGACAAAAAATCGAAATGTTATCAATTTAAAATTTAGGCTGTATCACAACATGTGGAAAAGTCAAGGGGTGTGAATACTTTCTAAAGGCACTGTATACTATATCCAGGCTCTACTGTCATCCAAAGTGTACAGTACGACACACACAGTTCATCTAATACCCACATGATTCGTTCATGAATGTAAGAGATTGATTCAACATAATGATTTCTGGCTTGAAGACAATTAACCTAAGTCTGCCCCAGAAGCCTGAGCAACCAATCGCATTTCTCCAATGGATAGCAACTGTCATCGAGTCCGACACCTCGGACAAGCACACCTTTAAATCCCATGAAAGCCAGTGCGGGCTATAGCAAAAATGTAGAGTTTTCTTCGCAAAAATTTATTGTTTAAATGGGTATATCATTAAACAGTGCACCAGGAGTACTTGCTACTGTGATTCCTGAAATGCAGAGCATGTCGATGGAGTATTTTTCAAATCTGAAATTATATGTGTTACATTGTTTGCTAGCTCAGCTGGATAGCTTACTCTCAGTCCCATTAACCACTAAAGCCTCAATCAAACCAACAGTGTCATAGCGTTTTGGTACACTGGAAGCACATTCACTTCCAATGGAATGCAGCGTTTGCCTTGCGGTATTGCAGAGGCAGTTGCAGTGCGTAAGGGATGGATTGAAATTTACAGAATGAATACCTGGAGCAAAATGAGGGAGGGTCATGCTTTTTCAATTTCAGTCAAGAGGAGGGTTTAGCATTTTTTATCTAGTCCAGAATAGGGTCATGTAATTGATGAAATTTCAATATTTCTGAGTGTTAAAGAAAAAGTTGCATATTAGGCTATATATTGTGCCTGATGCTGCCCCTTATCTCTGATTCTCTGCTGGGGACGCATTATCAAGTGTGCCTATAGGCTATTTAATGTGGTTGCTGTAACGATGTGCGCTGAGAGTCGGGAAGCAAGTTCAGGGAGTGAGTGTTCAAATAAATACACAACATATACAAATTAAGAGACGCGAACAACGCAGACATGACACAGGAACAGAAACAATAACACCTGGGGAAGGAACCAAAAGGAGTGACATACATAGGGAAGGTAATCCGGGAGGTGATGGAGTCCAGGTGAGTCTGATGATGCGCAGATACGCGTAACGATGGTGACAGGTGTGCGCCATAACGAGCAGCCTGGTGACCTAGAGGCCGGAGAGGTAGCACACGTGACAGTACCCCCTCCACAATGCACGGCTCCAGCAGGACTCCGACCAAAAAGACTATCCCGGGGATCAGGAGTGGACCGGTCGCAGAGGCATGGGGAATCTGTCAATCCGGCTGAGACGCAGAAGCATGGCGACCTAGAGTGCCGGGGAGAGAGCATACCTGACGGTAACCCGTCCCTGGCGCGTTCAGCTATAGACGCAGGATGCCAACCCAAGGTACGATGCCGGGGATCAGGAGCGGACCAGTCCCCCCTGCTGATGCGCGGGAACCTGTCACCGGCTGGGATGTGGGAACCTGATAGACCGGTTGAGGTAGGAGAGCCTGGCGATCTGGCTGAGGCACGAGAGCCTGACGAGCCGGTGGAAGCAGGGAAGCCTGGTGATCCGGCGATGGCATGAAAGCCCGACGAGCCGGCTGAGGCAGGGAGCCTGGCAATCCGGCTGAGGCATGAGAGAGAGCCTGACGAGCTGGTGGAAGCAGGGAAGCCTAGCGATCCGGTGATGGCATGAAAGCCCGACGAGCCGGCTGAGGCAGGGGAGCCTGTGAAACTGAAAGCCTGAACCACTGCTTTTAATTAGGGCAAGGTGACCGGAAACATGACCGAATACAAACAGTGTAACTATTCCCTCCGCAAGGCAATCAAACAAGCTAAGCGTCAGTATAGAGACAAAGTAGAATCTCAATTCAACGGCTCAGACACAAGAGGTATGTGGCAGGGACTACAGGCAATCACGGATTACAAAAAGAAAACCAGCCCCGTCACGGACCAGGATGTCTTGCTCCCAGGCAGACTAAATAACTTTTTTGCCCGCTTTGAGGACAATACAGTGTCACTGACACGGCACGCAACTAAAACATGCGGACTCTCCTTCACTGCAGCCGACGTGAGGAAAACATTTAAACGTGTCAACCCTCGCAAGGCTGCAGGCCCAGACGGCATCCCCAGCCGCGCCGTCAGAGCATGCGCAGACCAGCTGGCAGGTGTGTTTACGGACATATTCAATCAATCCCTATCCCAGTCTGTTGTTCCCACATGCTTCAAGAGGGCCACCATTGTTCCTGTTCCCAAGAAAGCTAAGGTAACTGAGCTAAACGACTACCGCCCCGTAGCACTCACTTCCGTCATCATGAAGTGCTTTGAGAGACTAGTCAAGGACCATATCACCTCCACCCTACCTGACACCCTAGACCCACTCCAATTTGCTTACCGCCCAAATAGGTCCACAGACGATGCAATCTCAACCACACTGCACACTGCCCTAACCCATCTGGACAAGAGGAATACCTATGTGAGAATGTTGTTCATCGACTACAGCTCGGCATTTAACACCATAGTGCCCTCCAAGCTCGTCATCAAGCTCGAGACCCTGGGACTCGACCCCGCCCTGTGCAACTGGGTACTGGACTTCCTGACGGGCCGCCCCCAGGTGGTGAGGGTAGGCAACAACATTTCCACCCCACTGATCCTCAACACTGGGGCCCCACAAGGGTGTGTTCTGAGCCCTCTCCTGTACTCCCTGTTCACCCACGACTGCGTGGCCACGCACGCCTCCAACTCAATCATCAAGTTTGCGGACGACACAACTGTGGTAGGCTTGATTACCAACAACGACGAGACGGCCTACAGGGAGGAGGTGAGGGCCCTCGGAGTGTGGTGTCAGGAAAATAACCTCACACTCAACGTCAACAAAACTAAGGAGATGATTGTGGACTTCAGGAAACAGCAGAGGGAACACCCCCCTATCCACATCGATGGAACAGTAGTGGAGAGGGTAGTAAGTTTTAAGTTCCTCGGCGTACACATCACAGACAAACTGAATTGGTCCACCCACACAGACAGCATCGTGAAGAAGGCGCAGCAGCGCCTCTTCAACCTCAGGAGGCTGAAGAAATTCGTCTTGTCACCAAAAGCACTCACAAACTTCTACAGATGCACAATCGAGAGCATCCTGTCGGGCTGTATCACCGCCTGGTACGGCAACTGCTCCGCCCACAACCGTAAGGCTCTCCAGAGGGTAGTGAGGTCTGCACAACGCATCACCGGGGGCAAACTACCTGCCCTCCAGGACACCTACACCACTCGATGTCACAGGAAGGCCATAAAGATCATCAAGGACAACAACCACCCGAGCCACTGCCTGTTCACCCCGCTATCATCCAGAAGGCGAGGTCAGTACAGGTGCATCAAAGCTGGGACCGAGAGACTGAAAAACAGCTTCTATCTCAAGGCCATCAGACTGTTAAACAGCCACCACTAACAGTGAGTGGCTGCTGCCAACACACTGACTCAACTCCAGACACTTGTGTCTATAAGGTAGTAGTTTTGGAATTGTTAGCTAGATTACTTGTTGGTTATTACTGCATTGTGGGAACTAGAAGCACAAGCATTTTGCTACACTCGCATTAACATCTGCTAACCATGTGTATGTGACAAATACAATTTGATTTGATTTGATTTGATTTGGCGATCTGGCTAAGGCATGAAAGCCTGTAGCGGCTCCCGGACCCGACGTCATTCCACCTGACACAAAAAAATAAAACCCTGATGCTTTACTTAGGTGAGACATTATTCTGTAACGATGAGCGCTGAGAGTCGGGAAGTAAGTTCAGGGAGTGTGTGTTTTAATAAATAAACAACACAAAATAAGAGACCCGAAAAATGCACAGACATGACTCAGGAACAGAAACAGTAACGCCTGGGGAAAGAACCAAAGGGAGTGACATATATAGGGAAGGTAATCAGGGAGGTGATGGAGTCCAGGTGAGTCTGATGATGCATAGGGTGCTCTTAACGATGGTTACAGGTGTGCGCCATAAGGAGCAGCCTGGTGACCTAGAGGCCGGAGAGGGAGCACATGTGACAGTCGCAATCAAATGATCCATAGCCTATAGGCTATAGGCTACGAAGTGTATGCTCGGAGAAGCACAGCTGCTGGGATGGTGTAAAAAACTAGGCTGCATTACACACTGCAAAGAATATTCCAACCCTGAGCCCCGGCCTGCTCTGCTCTTGCTGATCAAAACCTTTTTAATGCTGCCTAACCAATGCTGTGCTGTGTAGGCCTACAGTTGCAGTTCAGGAGGAGAGTCAAAGAATTATTCTGAAAAGGCCTAGTCCAAACATTTTTAGATTTTGCGTGCGAACTAGAATATAGCCTATGTTCTGAACATTTTGAGAAGGAGAGCGCATATATGATAAGAAGGACAGGAGGTCAACTTTGATAGCTTGCTACTACTATAATAGATTTTAATAAAAACAATATATGTCTTTCCCATTATATATTCATCAGAGTTAATGACATCACAATAAGCCAGATTGGAGAAACTTACATTGTGTTGCTGAAACTTGAAGCAGCAGTAGCGACACAATCGATTGGAAATAGACAGCTGAAAGTATGCACATTTGAGTAGGTATAATTCATTTAAACTGTTTTGATTTTAATTAGACTTTACAAAAAAAGAGGGCTTGTGCCTATTTCTTCCTATTGAAGAAATAAGAGGTACAGTAGGTCTACCTGTTTGACAGACGAAATTAGGCTAAAGGCTGCTCAATACAAAGATTTTCTCTGCCAATTCCTCCACCCACCATGCACTCCTTAAATAGCCTACATCTGTGTCAGTGAAAGACTGTTAAGTTAAAACCGGAATTTGAATTGAGGGGGTATGAGAGGGTAGGCCTACCTTTTATTAATGAAAATGGAAAAAAGCACAGGCCTGCCCATTGTTGGCTTAAGATTTCTTCACTTTCTGTACAATAGAATATGTTTAAACACAGACAGCTTTTAGGGAAACACTTTTGAACTTCTCTTGTTTGGTTAAGCCACTGAAGAAAAGTAGCCAGCAGTTAAAGCTTACATTTGTCTGCAGCGGTAGGCTTACTGGCTGGAGTGGAAACGTAGGCCTTATTTTGAAATGACCATGCTCATATTTCTAAAGATGTATCAGATTCAATTATTTGCAAACAGGGACAGATTCATTGCAAACAAGACACACTGATTTGGCATTGGAGAA